>NC_133664.1:186957259-187257259 GCF_037893015.1 Macrotis lagotis | reverse complement strand
TTTTATAGAAACATCGTCTGCATATTCAATGACATTATTTTATCAATAATATGTGAATATTAAAACCTTCCAATGATGATGATGATGATTATGCATCTTGCAAGGAAATTTCACTTACACATTTGATACTTTTACCCAGTTTTTCAAAATGTAACTTTTAAAAGTCAGTTTTGAAATATGGCAAAAATCTCTTTGTGTAAAAATCTGAGTACACCACAAATACACAACTGGTGGAGTTGTGAACTGGTACAAACATTTCTGGAGAATAATTTGGAGTTATGCCAAAGGGCTAAAAAACTGTGTATATTCTTTAACTCAGTATTACCCTGAGGTCTATATCCCAAAGAGATTAAAGAAAAAGAAAAGAAAAAGACCCACATCTACAGGAAAATATTTATAGTAGCTTTTTTTGTGGTGATAAAGAAATGGAATTTGAGGGAAATGGATGAACAAGTTATGGTATATGATTGTGTTAGAATTCCAATGACTATATTGGTCTTTAGGGGAAAAGTTTTTGAAAAATTTAGGAAAACATGAACTAATACAAAATGAAATGAGTAGAATCAGAAGAACACTGTATATATAAATAGCAATATTTGGTGAATATTTAACTACCCTAACTTATATAATGATGTAAGATAATTTCAAGGAACATTCTCAGTGAAAAATTATATCCATCTCCAGAAAGAGAACTTACAAATTCTGAGTACAGATTGAAGTGTACTTTTTTCACCTTTTTTTGGTAACATGGTGAATTAGGAAATACGTTTTACATGAATTCATATGTATAATGTCATACTGCTTGTCTTATCAATAGGTGGAGGCAGTATTGGAGGGAAGAAGAGAATTTGGAGGTCAGAATTTTTACAAAAATGACTATTAAAATAACATTAAAGTATATTTTATTAAAAAAATGGCATCCCTCTCCATCCCTGTTTAGTAGGATGAAATATTTTAACAAGGGTAAATGAAAAACTGCCAAGTTGGAAAATGAATGCCCATTGATTTGGAAATTTCTAACATAGTTTAAAATGGTAGAACCCTTGTATATAAGGGAAATTTGGAATAAGAGAAAGTTCTGCAGGAAAGAAAATAGATTATTTTTCAATCTATTTAGTTGGAGATGTTCTTTGCACATCTACTTCAAGTTTTTCAAGAGAAATCCAAATATTTCCCCAACCTTCCAAGAGTGTATGTTCCAAGATTTTCTAAAAATTATACATGACTTACTCAGGAGATTAGGATCAAGATCTAGATCTGAGAATCATCTGCATAGAGGAGAATACTGAACCCAAAGTAGCTTAGGAGATCACCAAGTACAATAGTAGAAAAAGAGAGCATTATGAAATCATACAAAAGAAATATGTCACAATATAAGGTACTAGGAAAAAAATACTATCATTGATTCTCTATAATCTCTATGCTCTTTCTATTCACTAACAGAATTTTGTTCCCATGGCTTAAAATATATTGTTGTTATTTTAGTTAAAGAAAGAGATATGATTAGTTTTTTCTTTCTCAATTTCATCATATAATCACAATAATAAGCATAATATTCCTTGAGTACTAAATGGTTGCTCAAGGTCAAAGGCAATGGTGGGTTATAATATCTTTGGGAGTACTCATTGAGCCCCTCATGATTTACCATGCCTTAAAATCTGTTATTAGACAATGCCTTGAATAATGGTTCAAATAAATACTGAGGACAAAAATACCATAAAACAGTTCATCATAGTGAATAGAACATTTTCTATGCAATTAAGATTATGTGTCCAAATGGTCAAGAGTTGGGTCAAGGAAGAAAGAATGAATGTAAAAAAAAAAAACACATGGTAGAACTATGCAAAATGTAAGAGCAATTTGTGAGGAAACAAGAAACCTTGCCTTTGGGAGGTCATTTTTTTGAAAACTTTCATTGCTCTACAAAATCACATCAGCCTTGATATTCTACCTCATCACTCTCTGTAGCCCCTCTGAATAGAGGGTGATCAATCCAGGACATCCCTTGTCTCAAGGCTTTATCTCAAATATTATCCAATAAAAACTAAAAAAGTAACAATCATTTTTAAAATTTTGAGTTAAATTTTTTCTCCCACTCTTACCTATCCCATTTCCTTGATAAGGCAAGTCATTTGATATCATTATGCATGTTTTCATGTTAGCAATGTTGTAAAAGGAAACCAAAATAGATTAAAAATCAATAAAAATAAATTTTAAAAAAATGCTTCAACCTTTTTTTAGAGTTCTCTCTCCAGAGATGGGTAGCATTTTTAACATGGGGCCTTTGGCACTAAATTGGATCGGCCTTGTTCAGAGAAGCTGAGTCTTTCACAGTTGATCTTTTTTATGATAGCATTGTTTCTGTGTGCAATGACTTCCTATTTCTGTTCACTTTTTTGCATGAGTTCATATAAATGCCTTCCCAGGTTTATTTCTGAAATGATCTTGCTCATCATTTCTTATAGCAACATGAAATTCAATCACAATCAAATGCCACAAATTGCTCAACATTCCCCAACTGATGGACATCACTTCAATTAACAATGTTTTATTATAATAAAAAGTCACCATGAATTTTTTGGGAGGCAAATATATCCTTTTCATTTTTGTAATTCTTTGAGATACAGATGTAGTAATGGTATGATGGGTAAAAAAGGTATGCACAGTTTTGTAGCACTTCGGACATAGTTCCAAACTGTTCTCCAGAATGGTTGGAAGAGTTCATAACTTCACCAATAATGGTGATGTAACAAATTTTTCTGTACCATCTTTAGCATTTATTTTCTTTTTCTTTAACATTAGTCAATCTGAAAAGTATTAGATGATATCACATTTTTTAATTTGCATTTCTCTAATCAAGAGAGATTTAAAACATTTTTCTTCATGGGTTTGAATTCTTCTTTTGAAAACTAACTATTCAAATCTTTAGACAATTTATCAACTTCAAACGGCTCTTATTTATATAAATTTGGATCATTTTTCTATACATTTGAGAAACAAGGCCTTTATCAGAGAAAACTGCTATGATACATTTTGTTTTCTGCTTTCTTTTAATTTTAGCTGTATCAATTTTGTTGGTGTGAAAGTTTTTTAGTTTCGTGCAATCAGAAATATTCATTTTGCTATTTGTGATAATCTGTTATTCACTTGGTTATAAACTCTTCCCTTATTCATATATTCAACAGATGATTTCCCCAAGTTCCCCTAAATTTCTTATGATATCACTCTTTATGGCTTAATGATACATCTATTTTGATCTTATCTTGGTATATACTGTGAGAGATGCTGATTTATGCCTTCTTTCTTCCAAACTACTTTCCATGTTAAAAAGCAATTATTGTCAAATGTTGAATTCTTATCTCAAAAGTTTGGGTCTCTGGGTGTATCAAATACTAACATTCTATTGTAATTTGGTACTGTATATTGTATAGTTAATCTATTCCACTGATCTTCCACTCTATTTCTTAGCCAGTACCAATTTGCTTTGATGATTGTCATTTTGTAATAGTTAGAAATCTGGCACTGATAGGTCACTTTCCTTCACATTTTTTCATTGATTCCCCTTATTCTTTGACCTTTTGTTCCTCCAAGTAAATTTTGTTACTATTTTTCTAACTCTATAAAGTAATTATTTCTAATTTATTAAAATATTTATTGAATAAGTAAATTAACTTAGGTAGAATTGTCATTTTTATCATATCAGCTTAACCTATCCATGAACAAATAAAAATGGAATTTCTTTTTTTATCTCTTCTTTCTGGATTTAATTAAGAGTATAAAGAAATGCTGATGATTTGTGTCAGTTAATTTTATATCCTATAACTTTGTAGAAATTGTTAATTATTTGAACTAGTTTTAACTGATTGTCTAGGATCATTTACATACACCATTGTGTTTTTTCTTTTCTTATTCTCATAGGTAGCATTTCTAATACAATAGTGAATAATAGTGGTGATAATGGGCACTCCTGATTTTATTGGGAAAGGCTTCAATTTTTATCCCAGGTATAAATAGCGCCTACTATTGCCTTTAGATAGATTCTACTTATTTTTAAAAAGGATCCCTATGCTTTCTAATGTTTTTAATAGGAAGAGGCATTGTATTTTGTCACAAACTTTTTTTGCATCTATTGAGAAAATTATGATTTCTTTTTGGTTTTGTCACTGAGATGACCAATTGAGTTGATAGTTTTCCTAATATTGAACCAAACTAGTTCATTCCCAATATAAATCTTATCTGGTCATCATGTGTAATCCTTATGATATATTGCTGTAATTTCTTTGTTAGTGTATTATTTAATTTTTTTCCATTGATCTTCACTAAGAAAATTGGTCTTTGTTTTTTCTCCTTTGTTTTTATTCTCCCTGATTTAGGTATAAAAAGAGTATTTATGTCCTAAAAGAAATTTGGTAGGATTTTTCTTTACCTATTTTTGAATAGGTTATATTATATTGGAATCAATTATTCCATAAATATATTAGGTAGAATTTATTTGTAAATTACCTGTTCCTGGGAATTTTTTCTTAGAGTGTTCACTGATAGCTTATTCAGTTTCTATTCTAAGATAGCATTATATAAGTATTCAGTTTTTTTCTTCTGGTAATCTGGACAATTTGGATCTCTGGGTGTAACTATACTATAAATATTTAACTATTTCACTTAGAATGTTAATTTTTTTTAGGTTTTTGCAAGGCAAATGGTGTTAAGTGGCTTGCCCAAGGCCACACAGCTAGTTAATTATTAAGTGTCTGAGACCAGATTTGAACCCAGTTACTCCTGACTCCAAGGCCGGTGCTTTATCCACTACCCCACCTAGCAGCCCCTAGAATGTTAATTTTAATGGCAGCTAATTGGGCAAAAAAATCTAATAATTGCTTTAATTTAATCTACATTGATGATGAATTGCCCTCTTTCACTTTTTATATGGGCAATTTGATTATCTTCTTTCTTTTTTATTTTAAATTAAAATTTATTTCATTGTTTTTCCTCATAAAACCTTAAAAACTCCTATTTTTATTTATTTGTTCAATTTTTTAATTTATTAATCTCTCCACTGATTTTGAAGATTTTATTGTTTAAGTGTGAATTTTTAAAATTTTTTTTTCTTTTTTTTTTGTTTTGGCTGCATGCACATTTCATTGGTCTGATCATTCTTTTATTGATGTATATATTTAGTAATATACATTTTTTCCCTAAGCACTGCTTTGGTTTCATCCCACAAAATGTGGAATGCTGTCTCATTGTTATCATTTTCTTTAATGAAATTATTAATTGTTCCTACAATTTTTCTTTGATCCACTCATTTTTTAGGATTGGATTATTTAGTTTCAAATTAAGCTATGCATCTACAGTGCTTTGTTGAATTTGATTTTTCTTGTATTATGGTCTGAAAAGAATGTGTTTAATATTTCTGCTTTTCTATACTTGGTTGAGAATTTTTAGATGGTGAAGGTGTTGTACAGCTAGGCCCATTCAATTTTCTATACATATACATATATATACATATACATATACATATACATATACATATACATATACATATACATATATACTTCATGTCCTTAAGTTTTTCTTAGATATTTTATTGTTATATTTATCTAGTTTTGAGCGGAGAAAGTTGAGATCTCCCATTAGTATAGTTTTATTGGTTATTTCCTCTTATAATTATTTAACTTTTCCATTAAGAATTTAAATGCTACATCATTTGCTTCATAAATAAATTTGTATTAGTGTTACTTTATTATCTATCATATCATTTAGAAAGATATACTTACTCTGGTTATTCTTTTTAATTATATCTATTTTGGTTTTGCTTGATCTGAGATAATGATTATTCTATCTGATTTTTCCATCATTTGAATCATAACAGTCTCTTCTTCAGCCCTTACTTTACTGGGTTTCAAGTGTGTATTTTGTAAACATTGTATAGTTAGATTCTGGTTTCTACTCTATTCTGCTATGTGTTTCTGTTTTAAATGACCCTAGACAATCAATTAAAAATTAGTCCAAATAATTAACAATTTCTACAAAGTTAAAGGTCATAAATTAAACCTACATAAATCAGCATCATTTCTATACTTTATTTTATTTTGTTCTCTTATGTTTATCCTTCCCTGTCTCTGTCTTTGTCTTTCCATTTCTCTCTGTCTGCCTCCACTTCTATACCTTTGCTAAAATCTGCTTTGCTTGTGACCATTGCATTCTTTTAATTGTACTCTCTTTTATCACCCCATTTCTCCTCCACTTTCCTAGTGGGTAAAATAGATTTCTAATGCCAATTGAATACATACATACCTACATACCTACATACATAACTATATATGTGAGTGAGTGTATTTTTCCCATTTTTGAACTAATTTAGATGTGAGTAAGGTTTAATCTTTGCCTACTACATCCACTCCAATGTAAAAGCTCTTCCTTGTATACCTCTTTTTTTTAGGTTTTTTTTTTGTAAGGCAAATGGGGTTAAGTGGCTTGCCCAAGGCCACACAGCTACCTAATTATTAAGTGTTTGAGACCAGATTTGAACCCAGTTATTCCTGACTCCAGGGCCGGTGCTTTATCCACTATGCCACCTAGCTGCCCCTGTATACCTCTTTAATGTGAGATAATTTTCTTTATTCTTTTTCTCCCTTCCCCCTTCTCCCATGACTTCACTTTTTTCTTGTCTATGGATTTTTTACGTCATCCCAACACAACTGACTCCCTCTTTGTATGTAGACTTCTTCTAACTACTCTAATTATGATAAAATTCTTAGAAGTTATACCTTATTGAAATCCTTTTCTCATAGACTTATGCAAAAATCATACATAATTCCTTGAAAAATGTAACAGCAGCAATAAATTTTATGACCCTCTAATCATTATTATTAGTTGAATATAAAAGATGATTATGTATGTGCTCAGCAAAACTATTTATCACCATCCTAAAAGATATCTAGAACAAAGTCCGAATAGAAAGTTAAATCTTCAAGATACTCTTGTTCAAATGGCCTTGGGTCATAGTATACCACAATCTTCAAATAATTTAAATTGAAGATTACCCAAAATGCTGACAAGTTTTGAAATGAATAGGATATAGCATATTATAAACAAAGTTGCAGAAGTGATATAATCTCTGATGTCATCAAAGATATGTATGTGACCAGAAAAATATAATGAATTCCAGTAAGAGCTAAGAATAATTGAGGGAGCATGCTACTCCCACTCATATGAATGAAATGTCAAGAGGTCTAGTAGCGATCCCCTAGAACATTGGAAGGATCCCCTATGGCCTCTTTCTTCATGGTATGGGAAAAAAAGTCAGGAATAATTAATTCTCATTGAACTCTAAATCTATAATTTCAAGGATGGGCAATCATAGAAGTCTATTTTCTGTATCATTGAAAGAATTACTCACATTGTTCTGATCTGAGATCCATCAAAGTATCAGAGTACCTTTTTAAAAAACAGCTGTTTCTAATAAAAATATTTTTAAATTGCTTTTTCAAGTTTTTTTTTGCTATTTTTACAGTTGCTTTATGATAAAACTCAATTGTTTTCCTTGCAGTCATTAATCTCAATTTCATTCCAAATTCCAGAAGCTGAGAGCATCTGTTCTAAAAACATCTAAATTATGTGAGTTTGAAGAAACTTGAAAGACCAATATCCTTTGAAAGCTATGTACCACTGATGCTTTCATTACAAATTATGGTTTCTATCATCATTTTTATGTCCTTAGAAATCTTTGTATCTAACTCCCACTTTTTCTCATGGGTCAGTTTCATCTATTCAACTATCCATAGGACAAATGACCCATTAGCTTTTCAAATTCAGTATTTTCAAATCTGAGTTAAACTTCAATCTCTCCACAAAAAGAAATCCTGTTTGTCCTGTGTCTTCTCTATTCCTTTTATTAGTCCTACAATTCACTTTTTCTCATCTTTGAAATTGTGTCTACTTTTTCTCTTCCCTTGCTATCATGTTTCATAAATAGGCCCCAAATGCTATTGGCTAACTATAATAACTCTAGAATTCAACTCATACAGTCTTTTCTCACTGTCACTATCCAATGCAAGGATTCAACCTCCACTATCCTCCATCCACATCAAAGTGCATTTCATGTCATAAGATTTATCTTCTTTTTGCTTAGAACTCACAATGCCCCTGGTCTTCTAGAAACATTTCAATGACTTTCACTTACTATTTCCTTTTTTCCTTTTTTCACACAAAGACGGTTCTCTACAACATGATGCCTCTCTCATCTTATTTTATCATACTTCCATGTATTCTACACTCAGCCAAACTATATTTTTCATCCTCACTTTTCCCCTTTATATATGATTGGAAATTTCCATCCTTCTCCCATCAACTGTTAAAATGTTTCTTATCTTCTAAAGTTCATTCAGTGCCAATTCTTCAAGCAAAGCTTTTCTAATTTTCCTCAGTTAATGTGTTCTTAGAACACTTTACTTATCTTATTCTATATTTATTATGACATGAATTTGTTTTTTGATATATACATATGTATATGAAATGTCTTTTTCTAGATCATAATTTTCTTTCAATTAGGAGTAGCTTGTTGTCTAAATTTACCTTCACAGGGTCTAGTAAAGTTCCCTCATAAATTTGTTGAATTTAATTATCTAGTTCAACTTCCTAATTTTACAGATAACAGACAAACTGAGGCATCACAAAATTAACTGGCTTGCTAAAGACCACAAAGATGATTAGAGGTAGAACTTGGACTAGAACACAGGGCTTTTGTCTTCAGGGCTTGTGTCCTTTCTACTTTTCTTATGTAGGAGCTCTTATGAGTGAAACTTTATCAATGACAGAGCCAGGGGGAAATCATTCTAGGACTCTGGGACAGATGAAGAAAAAAGTAGAGTATCTCTATCTTGGCAATATACAATATTTTCTACTGTTTATTATGTTGTTCTCCTTCTTGTTGATTTAATATAAAACCATTAACTCTTGAGAAAGAAAGTCATAAGTGGCCAGAGAGTCATAAGAGTATCTCATTGTTAAAATGCATACTATGCATCAGGAAGCACTCAAAGGGTTAATAAATCATCCTGGCATTTTAATGCTATTTTCTGTTAGAGCTTATTGAAGACTTATCATAATTATAGACAAAGTTCCAACAAGGTCAACATCATGCTCCAAAGGCATGAGCAGGTAAGCTAAAAAGAGATCAAATAAATTGTTTAAATGTTACTGCATAGGTAGTTCTCACGACTGTCTCTGCAACCAGTCTAACTTCCATTAGCATAGTTAGAAACTGTGTCATAGGAAGGGAATTACTGTAACATCAAATATTACTCTAAGGAGGTATTGCTGTAGAATAGAAATGAAGAGATGTAGATAAATCTGCTAATATTCATCTTATTCACACAAAGTGTACATGTAGGAACAAAAACTAAAATCATGAAGTACAAGAAACTTGTGCTCAATAAACTGATTAAAGTCATAATGCAAAGCTTTCTGGATTGTGCATATTTAATGTGCTGATGGTTAAGGAGACATTACTCAGATTGGTAGAAAATTCAGAGTACTAAAAGATTGGGATCCCATTTATTGTCTAGTACTATCTAAAATTTATTTTCCTAGTTCAACTAATATTTTTGAGGTATTATAGAATTAATATTAAGCTGCAAGGCAGATGACATGAGTTCTAGTCTCTGCCATGTCACTCTCTGGGCAAGGGGAGATTCCTTACATAAATAAGTCATTCCTGAAACTCAGTTACTGATCACATGATCAATAAGATTATAGAGTAAATATTTTAAGCATATCTTCTCCAACCTAATATTCTCATAAGAAGGAAATGTGTACAAAATATATACTAAATAAAGTGTATTTAACAAAGGAAAGAAGGGGGGCGCAGCTAGGTGGCCTAGGTGGCTCAATGGATTAGAGCACTGGCCCTGAAGTCAGGAGTACCTGAGTTTAAATCCAGATTCAAACAATAATTACCTAGCTGTGTGGCCTTGGGCAAGCCACTTAACCCCATTGCCTTGAAAAACTGAAAAAAAGGAAAGAAGGCAAAAATATCAAAGGAAAAGTTTTATGGAATAGTATCAGAGAGATCTAAAATTATTACAGCTCTCTTTAAACCTTGTCTTTAACCTGCCCCTACTCCTCTCTCCTTCCCAAATACCAAATACAGCTAGCCAAAGCAATCTCATGGGCTTTCTCTTTATTGCTCTCACTGTGGTGAATCCTTTTCAGTGAAACAGAGGAAAAAAGGAGAGTGACAGAGACAGAAAGACAGAGACAGAGAGAGGGAGAGACAGAGAGACAGAGAGACAGAGAGACAGAGAGACAGAGAGAGAGAGAGAAAATAAGATGTAGAAAACATGAATTCTGCCAACTAGTAGTAATGGAAGATATGTCAGCACAGAGCTTACAATTGGTTTTTAGTCTTTCAATAGTATTTATTATTATATTATTACATGATTATTTTTAACAGCATAAATTGTTCTGCATCTGCTTTTTTCTATACAGTTTTCTATACAATAGTTCATGTATGACTGCTCAATCTTACTGAAACTATCTCTTTCTTTATATCTTACAACAAAGCAATTTTTCAATATATCTCTGCCATAATTTGTTCAGTCTTTCTCCATTTAGTGGATGATCTTTAATTTCCAGTTCTTTGACCTGAGGGGAAAAAAGGTCATAAATATTTCTGTATACATAGAGCCTTTCTCCCTCTTTGACTGATCTTTTTAAATATAGACCTGGAATTGATGGGTCAAAAGGCAATCAGTATTTAGAAAAATTTTGAGCATAATTCAAATTTCTCTTCAGAATAATCAGGATAATCCAAAACTTCACCAAATGTGCACCTGTGTATCTTGCATGTTTTCATGTAGCTCTACCAAAATTTGTCATTTCTTTTTATTATCAGTTTAAGAACTCTAATTAGTCATGATTCCAGAGGCCTGATGAGGGAAAACATTGCCCACATCATAATGGAAAGAATGCCCTATTGACACTCCTTTCAAGAACATTGATACTACTGATTTAATTGATGTATCTAGAGCGAGATAAGGGGGGGAAAGGGTGGTAAAGTGGGTCAATAGTATGGCACATGACTTGATAACCCAAATGAATAGTTGTAAAACTTTTTGAGGACTAAAGCAGCATAATGTATGAGAGATGGTTAGATAATAAAGGGAGAAGTAATTTACTCTCTCAGGAGGTAGAAAGTTTAGAAGAACATGTGTGGATATTCCAGAATTGAATAGAATAGCGTCTTCAAGGGTCTGGCTTCTGGTTAAGATCAATATCATCATATATCTAGAAACTCCTAAAGAAAACATGACACAATATTGGCAAGATCCTCAAAATGAAACTGACTTCATAATCATAGATCATAGATTTGGAAATGGAAATAATTTACAGGTTATCACATCCAGCCCTCTCATTTTATATGGGAATGAATCAAGACCCAGAAAAATTAAATAACTTTCCCAAGGTTGTAAAGCTGATTTAACAGAAAAAACAGGATTTAAAAAACAGATCTTCTTACCCCAAATGAATATGAAAGTCTAAGCGGTATCATTAAGAAACTGAGTATATAGAAAATTCTCAGAGTTCAAATTACAAAAGAACATCTGATGGAAGAATGAAAGAAAGATATGACTAAGAACTTGAAGAAAAGATAAGCACATAAAAGGCCAAAGTCAAGAATGAATTGAATCTTACAAAAATTAGCAAAATAAAATAGTACCAAAACCATAAAAATCATTTTTAATCTGATAAAGGAAATAAGTAGAATATACTCACTAGTTGGGGACAGATGATATAATGTTAATATGCTAATGAGAAGAAAGAACTGTAGTCCATCTTTACCAGTGCTATAAATCCTCTTTAAACTCAATATGGTGGGACACTATTGAGAGGTAATAATATACCAATATGATTAATGAAATAGAGAACTGGCTATTTTAAGTGCTCAGGTCTTTAGGTCAAAATGAAATTGGTGTTTCAGAGTTAATAATGAGAATGATTAAGGAAATTGCCCATACCTTTTCCCAGATAGTATTGTTAAATTGAAAAAGTAAGTATATGTATGTTTGCAGGCATGTATGTAGAAATATATATATATATATATATATATACATATACATATACATATATATATATATATATATATATATATCTGGGGTGTGTGTGTGTGTGTGTGTGTGTGTGTGTGTGTGTGTGTGTGTTTGTATGTGTGCACAGGCAGAGGTGTCAGAAGCCTGGAGATGATCAAATCACCCAAAAATAAAAAAAGAAAGTGACTTGTACATTGATCAACTTCCATTAATCCCTTAATCAAAATTCTAAAACAACATGTCAAAGTAATAACCTTCAAACATTAGAAAAGAATTCAAGAACTACTGGGAACTATTAGAAACTTGTGAATTTTTTCACAAATCCAATATTAAGTTTACAAATGATAAATAAATAATACATATATATATATATAGCACTTTAAAGTTCACAAATCATTTTTGACTGCTTACATTGTTATATATATATATATATATGTATATATATATATATATATATATATATATATAATCTCCATTTTACCTATATGGAAAAAATTTAGGGAAGCTAAATGACTAGCCCAAATTTATATAATTAATAAGAATCAAATCTAGGACTAGAATAAAGATCTTTCAACCCTAAAAGCAATAACATTTCCACTAGCCCACTGTGTTTAAAAATTTCCAGATCATCATAGCATGTTTTTTCCCTTCTACCCAAGTCATTTTCCCTATCTCCCCTGCTTCTGTAGCCACAAAGCCCATTGGATCTCCAGAGACCATGTACTAGGACAGAAGACTTCTTGTTCTGTTTTGTTCCAAGAACCGCTTTGGCACTTTAGCCTCATTAGCAGAACAATTTTTTTTATATTTTTGCCCTCCAGTTTTGCTAGAAACCAGTGAAGAGCGGAAAAGGATATACAGGTGAGGAAAGAAAAATGAATTGAAAAAAGGTTCTACATTATGCAATCCAGATATGAACATTAAAATCTTGCTAGCAAATGAAATTTGATAAAATTAGTAGCAGCCTCCCCCCCAAAAAAAACATAAAATAAGACAGTATACAATGGGGTTTTTCATATATTATTCCTGTAACTTCCAGTCATATATTGAAGCCTATGGTACTTCCCCCTCCTCAAAAATGATTTTAGGTTCTAGAAATCTAACTACATTTTTTTTTGCTCTATGATTTGAATTTAATTATTCAACTTTTTTTTGAATGGCAGGAATAATAAAATCTAGCTTATCAGCTACTGTTCTCTAGAATAAGCATGGATCATTCAATAAATCATCATGCTAGAGAGATGAATAAAAAATCAATATTACATAGGAAAATATCATTTTAGTAACTTTCTACTGATCATTTTCAGAACAGTAAAGAAATGGGAAATAAACATTTACTACTCTAAAGATTACCAGAGTTCAGATGTCTTCACAACTATAGGTTAAGGATGGGAAAACAGAACTCTGATATGAATATGATAAAAACCTATCCATCTGTTCACTTTCATGTAAACAATATTCCTGCTACCCAAACTGGGAGCTCTTCTAGTACAAGGTCCTGAGATTTTTGCTACATCTGTCATTATCCCTGTTTACTGCTGCAGGATCAGAAAATCAATAGAGATTTGGATTTTTTTTCTATTATAAACATTCAAAATTGGAACATAGGGAAATAGTACACAAAAAGATTACTTTCATATATTTCCTCTCTACCTGATTTCCTACTCAGTGACTAATATTAATATCAAATATAATGCTCTATGTAAAGAAATAATTCAAGAAAGTGTCTCATTTCCATTTCTTGAACTCAGAAGGGACTATGTCATAATCAAATTTGAATACCTTCGGGCAATCATGTTGGGAATGTTCAGGAAGAGGATTGGCTCAATTATTTGGATAATTCATTTCAAAGAGGAATTCAGAAAATCAAGGCTACCTAAAACATAACCCAGAGAGTCTCAAATGAAAGAGAATCAAATTTCTTGCCCTAATCAACTTGTGCTAAACTTATATCAGGTAGGAAAGTTAGTGTCTTCCAATATATGTTTGTTTGTTTAGTGTATCTAGAATGAGGTCTGTAAATCACACTTTGCATCAGGCTACACTTACAGTATTCTGTAGCCCTAGAGGGAATTATATAATAAATAAATCTTATTTCTGAATTAGATGTAAATCACCCCTCAACCCCATGTATTCTGTAATTTGTCCCTGAGCCACATACCATCTAAGCCAAGGAACAAAGACTTAATCTTACAGCAATGTTGTCAGGAAATACAAAGTGAAAAAAGTTAATCCCTAAGTAACATTGTAAATTTACAATATTTATTTTAGAGTATATTTCAGCATATGATAAATTCAGATGAAATTCTATCTAAGAAGTATGATTTATTTTTTGGTAAAAGACTTCACATTAAGTTGGTCTCCACTTTTAAAGTAATCCTACCCACTGTGAGCTTGGACAAGAACAAAAACTTTTACATTTACCTTCTCTTCTTTTGTTACTACAGGTGGAAGTGACCAGAAAGTAATTCATTAAGTTCTAAATTAAAATTGTGTTAGCTTGGTTCATTGTTTCATGATATGTGTTCAATTTTCCTGATAGAAAGGACTACTTGATAATGGACTTTCCATTAACTTCTCTAACAGTTATAAATTTCTCTAATGGCCCTAGAAACTTTTCAACTCCTTCAACATCTTTATCTTCTTCCTTAATTTAATTCAATTACAAATATATATATATATATATATATATAATATATAAAGCACATATTTCATTAGATACTAGAGAAAATAAAAAGTTTGAAAAGTGAAGCAAAATTTAGATTAAAATTATCCTTCTAAGGAATTTTTAAGATAATAGACAGTTATGGTATATACAGACATACATATGGAGGTGTATATAATTTTTTGTTCAATGCATTTCTTCATTAACTATTAAGCAAAATAAGTGCATGAAAAAATCAATTAAATTTTGAGAAAGGAAGAGACTAATGTACCATTTCAATTTTCTAAGTGAGGAACTTAGGAGTTCCAAATATATTAATATTTACATTATGTGCACTGGCAGTCTTGATCAAGTTATATACCACAATGGTTCATTCCAGATCCTATTTTCTATTAGCCATTGGAATTGTTTTGTCAGCTGGACCAAATGAGCTTGGACTAAATGGCAAATAGGGTAACTACTTTAATGTCTATAAATTACTTTATCACTTCGGAACCATTATAACTGAATTAAGATAATCTTTTAATGAGATATTTTGATTCTTACAAGATATATTTACCTATTCAAGTCATATTACTTCATTTCAATCAACAATCTCATATTATGTAATGATTCAAAAAACATAGTACATTTCTTACTTTGGTTTGGTCCATTAACTGTGGAACCTAAGAAATACTTAACTACTTAAATTTTGAGTTTCTTTACCTCTAAGTGAAAAGGTTTGAATTTATGATGTAAAAAGCTCTTTCAAACATTAAAATTGTATTTTTAAATTTCTTCATTACAAGAAAAATAAGTGTTCCATTACAGGCAATATTCTATTAATTTCCACAAAATTTAATAATTTACCTCTTATGTGTAGTACATTGTTGTAGGCATTTGGAATATAAAGGCAAAAGAAGACATAGTACCTGCTTTGAAGGTAGGTACTAATCATGGGAGATTCAGTATTTAAATTACTACATATAAGGTAATGCTTAGATAAAAATAGATTGATATGAAATTCAAGGATGCAAAGAACACATAAAGATTTGTTTGATAATCTTATGGTTATTAGTATCAAATGATCCCTAAACAAGCCTATGTTTAGTATGTTTGCCAAAAGAAATGAGATAATATTATTTTTCCTTTCCATTCATTCCCCAAATATTATTTTCAACCATTTTGGAGAATGTCCCTACAATGTTAAAAAGGCAGATGAAGTTCTCCAGCAGTTTCCATTTTCAAAGACAATTGTCCGGATTGTTCAAAGTCCCAGAACAATACAGATCTCCAAATGAGATTTGCAATGACATACAAGTGTAAGGGGTGGAAGTATTTATCAAGCACCAACCATGCAGGGCAGGAACTATGTTAAAATGCTTTACAAATATCTCATTTGATCTTCACAATGAGGAAGGTCTGGGAGGAAAGACCAAACTGAAGATTAATCCACTGAGAAAGAGGTTAGGATTTATCAGGTTACCACATTCTGTTGCCAAATACCATAGTGCCTCACTGAAGCTGAAGGAAGCAAAACCAATTTAAGAGACTCCTGCAGCAGCCAGACCATCTCCAATAGTCCTGTTTCCTATCAATCAGACCATGGAGAAGAACAATTCTGATAAAGGCAAGTGAGGATGCCTTGCACAACATACCCTTCACTATAATAATTATAATTGTGGCTCATGCTGCCAATCACTTGGTTGTTAGGTGTGGTCCTCTTTGAGAACAAAGAACTACAAGTAGTGGTAAGGCAGGTGCAATGATTATTTTCAATTTACTCATAAGCAGGCTGAATTAGATTGAGGTTAAGTGACTTGTCCAAGATCACATAGCTATTAAAATATGAGCTTACTGCACTTGACCTAGAACTGAATTGGATTAAGAAAACCAGACAATCACATTTGTGACAGTGTGAAACTTTTTCCATGACTCAAGATTTCTCCTTGGAAGAAAAATTCATCTTTTTAATACCAGTTCTTTTCTGATAATATAATATTGCAGTCTTCCTAAATTCAAAATTGCAGGTGTTCTAGAAGGCAATAGGGAGTTATGAGGTACACATAAATAGATTGCAGCCTAAAACTAATTGTAATTTATTTGATGTTTAAAAAGTGGTATAAATTACATTAAAGAAATGTATAACAAAAAAAGTAGATATGCTGCTTATGAAGTAGAGGTGAACCATAAAAGACAGACAGTTAAGTCAGGGCACTATAGTACTTTCACAATAAAAAAAAAAATAAAGAAAAAAACCACCCAAAACTAGACTGAGGTTGCTAGAATATCAGATCCCTTATGCATGATTTATAGGAGTATATGATCAAGTCTCATATAGGATGAAAAGACTTGAGTGAGATGTGATTTCAATCAGTGGATTGAATAGCAGCATCAAAATGATAATAGATATTGATCTTTTAAAATAACATAAAGTATGTCAGTCAACTTAAATTACCTCATATATTGCATTAGCATTTTTCCTCATAAGGAAAACCTAGCAAAGAAGCTTACATGACATAAAAAGTCTAGGTTTTCTCCCAGATGATAATTTACACTATAAACTTACAACTGCGGGTGGGGATGAGGAGATATATTGTAAATCTAAGTTATGTGTTACTTCTCTGACCTAAAGCCTACCCCAATTCCTTGGGAAAATAGGATCGCTAGTCCATGCAGGCATAGCCAAGATGGCAGCAGAAGAGCCTCTCCTAGGTGCTGTCTCCAAAATATTTCAAAAATCTTAAAATTATGAATCTAACTAAATTTTCAAGAGTCAGAACCAAAAAAAAGACCCAGTGAGGCAATTCTCCAGTCCAGGGTAACCTGGAAAATAGTGGAAAACCCCTCTTTCATGGGGTTAGAGGGGTGGCCCTGCCAGATTGAAGAAACTTCAGCCTCCTGGGAACAGCCCCAGGGCACTTAGGAGTCATGGCTTCTGGCAGTAGAAGCAGTTTACTGACCTGCACCCCAGGGAGAACCAAGCAGTCCCTGGAGCAGGGAGGCTTCTGCCAGAACAAGTGCGAAGCCAAAGCCCTGAGCACAGTTGCAGCATCACCACACTCAGCGTGGCTCGCAGCCCAGATCCAGGAAACAGAAGCAGGTCAGTGGAGCCTGCAAGCAGGAGTCTCTAGGTAGCTGTGCCCTGAGTGCTCAGCCCAATTGAGGGAGACTTCCCTGTCTGTCCTCATCTCTGGAACAGGACTCTGGGGCTCTGACCACATTTAGATCCTGATCACAGTCTAGGCCCCCATAGAACAGGGACCCTCCCCCAGTCCCATGGCAGAGGGGTGTGCTTGTGGTCATTCACAGACCAGAAGAGCAGTCAGAGCCTCACACACTGAGGTCCTTGTGGGGGTGACCCAATAAAACTCAAAAGCTCAAGAAGCAACCCTAAACCAGGTACAGGCTGAGGAAATGATTAAATAGGATAAAAAAGGACCTGACCATTGACCATTGACAAATACTTTATCTATGATCCCGATGAGGATCAAAATACTCAGTCTGAAGATGAAGAAGTACAAGCTTCTGCATCTAAAGACACCAAGAGAAATAAAAGTTGGTCTCAGGCTATGACAGAGCTCAAAAAAGATTTTGAAAATCAAGTAAGGGAGATAGAAGGAAAATTGGGAAAAGAAAAGAGAGAGATGCAGGAAAAACATGAAAATGAAGTCAGCAGCTTAGTCAAGGAGAACCAAAAAAATGCTGAAGAAAATAACATGTTAAAAACAAGCTTAGGTCAAATGGATAAAACAGTTCAAAAAGTTATTGAGGAGAAAAATACTTTAAAAAGCGGAATTGGCCAGATGGAAAAGGAGATAAGAAAGCTTTCTGAGGAAAACAAATCCTTCAGATGTAGAATGGAGTTAAAGAAGCTGATGACTTAATGAGAAATCAAGATATAATAGTTCAACACCAAAAGAATGAAAAATTAGAAGAAAATGTGAAACATCTCATTGAAAAAACAACTGATCTGGAAAGCAGATTCAGGAAAGATAATTTAAAAGTTATTGGGATACCTGAAAGTTATGATCAGGAAAATAGCCTTGACCTCATTTTTAAAGAATTCCTATAGGAAAATTGCCCTGATATCCTAGAAGCAGAGGGCAAAATAGAAATTGAGAGAATCCACCAATCTCCTCTGGAAAGAGATCCAAAAAATAAAACAACCCCCATGAATATTATAGCCAAGTTCCAGAACTCCCAGTCAAAGAGAAAATATTACAAGCAGCCAGAAGCACACAATTCAAATATCATGGAACTGCAGTCAGGATCACACAGGCTTTAGCAACAACTACATTAAGGGCTTGTAGAATATAATTTGGGATGAAGAATAAGGATATAGAATTAGAATATAATATTCCAGAAAGCAAAAGAGCTTGGAATGCAACTGAGAATCAACTACCTAGCAAAACTGAACATCCTCTTCTGGGAAAAAGATGGACTTTCAAAGAAACAGGGGGATTTCAAATGTTCCTAGTGAAATGACCAGAGCTGAACAGAAAGTTTGACTTTCAAGTACAGGACTCCATTGAAGCACCAAGAGTGGAAGAGAAGAGTAAATTATGACGGACTTAATCATGATGAACTACATGTATACCTGCATAGAAAAATGATACTGATAATACTCACATGAGCTTTTTCATTTAATAGAGCAGGTAGAAAGAGCTTTTATAGATGAAGCACAGGAGAGAGTTGAATTTGAAGATATAACATATTGCAAAAATGGAGTCAATGGGTGAAAGGGCAATATACTGGGAGTAAAAGAAAGAAGAGGTACAATCGGCTAAGATATTGCATATAAAAGATTTTTTTGCAATGATATGGAAGGGGGGAAGATGAGGGTGAATGAGGGAACCTTCACTCTCATCAGAAATGGCTCAGAGAGGAAACAGCATACACACTCAATAGGGTATAGACATCTAGAGTAAAAAGGAAAGAAGGGGGACGGGGGAAGGGTGATGGGTGATAGAGGAGATGGCAGCTCATAGGAGAGAATAGTCAGATATAACACATTTTCTTTTTTACTTTTTTGTAAGATACTGGGATTGGGTGGCCTGTCTGGGACCATGGGGCCAAGTGGTTCCTGGGTCTGTGGGGTGGACTAGGGACCTCTTAGCTTTGCTATCTCTTATACTTTATTTTTCTTCCTTAAGGATATAATTCCTCTCTCATCACATTCAACTTAGATCAACGCATACTATGGAAACAATGTAAAGACTAACAGACTGCCATCTGTGGGAGTGTGGGGAAGGGAATCAAGATTGGAGTAAATTTATAAAACTCAAAATAAATAAAATCTTTCACTGAAAGGAAAAAAAAAATGTATGGTCCAGGTAAACATTCCCTAGTCCTCCAGTCAACCTGAGTGCTTTAAAAGTAATTTTAAATGATTGTAAAGTGCTTTGATATTGATATTGAGTTTCACAAAAAGAATTTGAAAAACATGATTGCTATAATCAAAGAATCAATATTTGTTTATTAAACCACTGTGTACCAGGAAAAAAAAGAAAATAGGATTTCTAGAGGAGGATTTAGAAGCCCTGGCTACTTAGTATAGAGTTGAAACAGTCTTTCCAATGATTTGTGGATATTCTCCAATAAAAACATAGAGAGTTCCTCAAATCTCATTAAATTGGGAAGTTCTCATTTCCATTCTTCCTCTGAATTTGCTCAATGAGAGATCTTTATTTGCTAGTGGTGGGGGGAAGTAATCCAAGGCAGGGATGGTGAAGATGTGAGGGATATTCTTGCATTATTATAATATAAATACATTTTGATCTAGTGAAAGTAGAACAGAACTGAAAGCCTACTATAGATTCTTCAGATGAAAGAGAAATTAGTTATATAAAAGTCAACTTGTAGACAGTCATGATGTTCAACCCTTCTATTTTTATATTCTTTCTGAGCCATCATCATTCAATCTTTCTGCCTTTAATGACATATCATAAAATTATAGCATTCAATTTTGAGGGTACTCTCTCAATGACTTTAGAGCTTAGTTTTGGGTCTTATTCTTCATCCCAAATGCAAGAAGCCATTAGCTTTGGTATCTATATGTTCATATAGATTACAATTCTTATTCTCTGAATTCTCCAGTTTCCCTAGAGGAACTCACAAAGCACTTTCTTTTTGCCCATTTAAAATGTATTTATTATATATTTATTTACATCATAGGCATCAGCATATTGTCATATTCTCCCAGAATATCATCAAAAGAATAATTTCTGAGTTTGGGGAATATTAGGAATAGAACACTGAGGAGAAGGTATAAAATACAAAGTTAGACCAGGTTTGACTAGATTGTGGACAACATGAGGGAAATATATTGTTTTGTCTTAAATTTGAAACTCTTCCATCCCTTTCCTTTTACCTAGTCTTATCCCTACTCCTATTCCTATTTCTGTACCTAGAGTTATGAGCCTTTAACTTCCACTGACATTATTTCCACTCTATCTTGGTCACCCCTAGAGTGGTGGTGATCTTGGAAACATCTGTTATTTCTCCATATTCAGGATTCTGAAAGCTGAAATTTGCTTCTCTGATCATAATCTCCATGTGACTTCTCCTGAGTTCTGTTTTCATTCTTATCAGATAGACAGGTGGTTCATGGGCTAGAAAGTAGAAGTTGGTGTCAGGGAGACTTGAATTTTAGTACTGCCTAAAATACTCTCAATCTATATAAAGTTACGTAAGTTACTTAACTTTTCTGTGCCTCACTTTTCTCAACTGAAAAAGAGATAATAATAATAGTACTTACCTCATGTTTATGGGGATCAAATTAGTTAATGTCTGTAAAGTACTTTGAAAATCTTAAAAAGCTATATAAACATTGGCTATTTGTTGTTGTTGCTTTTATATGAATTTACAATCTTTCCCATTCTTCCATCTAAGAATCAGTGATCTTCTGGTCTAATCACCTCATTTCACCACTAAGAAAACTGAGACCCAAAGAAAGTAATTGATTTTTCTTAAGATCACATAAGTAATAAATGACAGAGCCAATATTTGAATCTAGATCTTCTGATTTTAAATCCATTATTCTTTTAACTACCACGAGTCTCCTCCTTTCATGGTTTAGTGACTCTATAGTCCAACTGTTGTCTTCCCTTGAATCTTTTATCTCCTTTTACATCAGTTTTCTCCACCCTGATAATCTTCAATTTTGGATGGCCACAACAATCTAATTTTTCTGTTTCTATCCTAAGCAGCTGACTACTTCAGAAAGTAATCAAAATATTATCACTGTCCATTACCAATTTATGTTCCCTAACCTAAGCTGTATACTCACTGTTACAATGCAATCATTCTGTTCATCTCTGATTGATTTTATTCATTTCATCTCAGTGGATAAATTGGCTTTCCTCCTGGTGAAGGCTAACCTTTGGCAATTTTAACCTCTCCACATAGAGCTGTGATTCTATTCTTTACAGGGTTTTGCTTCATTCATCACCTTCAATCTCTTCCTCAATTCCAATTTCTTTCCCTCTGCCAACAAACATATCCAGTTATCTATTATACTGGAAAAAATCTTCAGTTTTTCTTATTTATACCTCAAGCAATTATCCTAAATCCTTCTTTTTATTCCCTGCTAAACTTCCACAAAGACTAATTGATAATTGCTAATTTCCATTTCTCATAGAATCACTGCAATTTGGCTTCTGTATCCACCTATCTACTGAAAGTGCTCTCTTCAAGGCCACTAGATATTGACTTAATTGTCACATCCAGTAATCTTTTCTAGTCCCTTAACCTCCTTGATCTTTCTTTAGTATTTCTAATGGTTTTGGTCTTTCTCTAGCTAAATGAATTTATCTGTGTATTGCAATGTCCACATTCATAGATAAGTTTCAGGTCCCAAAGTAAAGTAGAGTGAAGACTCTCAGTGTTCTGGTACTATCTCTGGGGATTGGAGTCTAATTCTATTATGTCATTGGGTCAGGTTTCCATATTATGCTCTCCCCAGTCACTTTGAAATCATGTGTCAACTTGCTTTAAGTAAAAAGGGGTGTTTAATAAAGTTATACAATAAGAACAATTGATACAAAATATCCCCTTATAAATATATAATATCAAAATTTCCAGGGGAAGCACGATCAGGCTTAGAGAGCACTTGAACCAAAGGGTTAACTCATTGCTCCTAGTTGTTGGAAGTGCTTTGATTTTATTCATGGGGTACTCAAGAAGTGACCCCTTAATTTGGTGGGGGGGGTTGCTGACTTTTTTGTGGAGTTGTGAGTCCACATTCAGTCTCTTCTTGTCTCCCAATACAATACTGCAATCAGTTGAAATGGAGATGCTGCTAGGACACTGAAGGGAAGATAGGAAATCAGATATCTTCTAGTTTCATCCCTTTGAATCCCAAGGTTCTCTTTCAGTTAAAAAGTGTGTGAATAATGTGGATGTGTGAGGACAGAAGAAGAGATCAAGGCCAAAGAGGCTTCCACTTTTCCTCCAATGTTTTTCTTCCTCAGAGGTTTTACTTGCTTCAACATACCAAAAAATTCATGTTTGTTTTAATTAATCTAATAATTTTTGGATGACTGTAGGATATAACCACATTTTCTCAGTCTATACAAACTCTCTTCCTAAGTAACATCACTCTAATTCCAAGGACTTTTTAAATTTTTTTTCCAATCACATGCAAAGATAGTTTTCTACATTCATCCTTTTACTAAATTAATCCACATTTTCTACCACCCTCAATTCCCTCCCCATGTCAGTGAACAATCTTATATAGTTGTACAATTGTGTTTAACATATTTCCATATTAGTCATGTGAAAATGATGAGAAAGAAAAAGTAAAAGAATTTTTAAAAAAGTGAACATAGTATGAATTCCAAGGACTTTTTATACTTTCATATATTCAAAGTCTTTGACTGACTGATTATTTTGTCCCAATTTAAATTGCCAGAATATTTTATAATTTACTTAAGGGGAACATGGGGAGTGGTGGAAGAGAATGAGTTGACTGAGCAAATAAATCAATCCTTACCCTATTTGCTAAAAGTGTTGTCTTAATTCATTATCATGGAGAATGGACAAAAGTCACTGGAGAACATTTGGTAGTTTTAAATAGTTATAGTTCCAGACCAGGTCACATCAACAAACATTTATTGTCTATTATATTATATACATATACATATATACATATACATATTAAATAAACACTGAGTATAGAGAGAAATGCAAAAACAGTTGCTCTGCTCCAGGAGCTCGCTCTCTCTCTCTCTCTCTCTCTCTCTCTCTCTCTCTCTCTCTCTCTCCATATATATATATATATATATATATATATATATACTATATATGTATATATGTATATATTTATACTTATATGTGTGTGTATTTGTATATATGTTTATATATGTGTGTGTTTCTCTGTGTGTATCTTTCTTCTTCAAGTTTATTCTGTGTAATTTAAATTGAATAGATACAATCTCTACATCTGTCAAAATTTCAGAAAATGATCAATATTTTTCACCTTTCTGATATGGACTAGAATACAGTTACATAGGCCAGCAGTTGTGATTTTCAAAAAACTAAACTAAGTTTCTCTGTCTCTGTCTCTCTCTGTCTGACTGTCTCTGTTTCTCTGTCTATGTCTTTCTGTCTCTGTCTCTGTCCATTTCTCTGTCTGTCTGTCTTTTTGTCTCTGTCTCTATCTGTCTCTGTCTCTCTCTCTCACCCCTCCTCTCTCTCCTTCATTCTCAATGTATTGCAAGTTACAGAACTGCAATAAATGCATTCAGAAATGTAAACTGATTAACTATTTCAAATGACCACAAGCTAAATTAATGAACTAAAATAGACAAAATTCCTGTTCCATTCTCTAATTATTACTAAAGCTACAAAAATGTTTTTAAAATCATGAGAACTAAAAAAATAAAGATTTCTAAAAGAGGATTCTGCAATCCAAGAAGACATTTGGATATTTTGAAGTTCTATCATATTTGATCAATCAAACAATATTTATTAAGCATTCAGTAAACACTAGGCACTGTGCTATGCACTAAAATTCAGGTCAACTACTGTCTTGGTAGTTTACATTGCCATGTGGATCTTGAATTATTTTTGCCTGTTTGTAACAATTTTCACAGGAAAAGAATTATGTGCAGACATATTATACTGATTATTATTATACTGATTATTATGATATTATACTGAGCAGTAGTTGGCACTGTCCAAAATCTAACTTGGCTTCAATAGCAGTAATTTTTATTCTGACCATACTGCATACTATATTCCTTTGCCAGAAGCATTCTCACTGGCCTGACTCCATACCATCCACTTCTTTTCCTCCAAGTCTATCACTTCAATACTATTTTACATGTATCGATTTTAATAAGTAGGAACACCTTTCATTTATCAAACTCATTAAAGTTATTTGAAACATATCTACAAATGAAATAGAATCATGAATTTGGTAACCATCTTCTTCAGTCTATTAAAGGTGCATTTAAAAAATGTAGCTATTTTCCCAAAGTATATAGATGAAATAGAAAAAAGTAAGACATTTAAAAAAATTTACCTTGTATTATAATTCAAATTTCATAGAAACACATATGAATTTAATATCTTTTAAATTATTTCAATAATGTTTAATGGTTTACAAAGAGCTGTACCTTATTTCATTTGATCCTTATTTTAACCTTAGAAGATATCTGGGGGCGGCTAGGTGGCACAGTGGATAAAGCACCAGCCCTGGAGTCAGGAGTACCTGGGTTCAAATCCGATCTCAGACACTTAATAATTACCTAGCTGTGTGGCCTTGGGCAAGCTACTTAACCCCATTTGCCTTGCAAAAAATAACTAAAAAAAAAAGAAGATATCTGAAACCCTCAAGGTACTTAATAAATATTTCTAATAGGCAAATTAATTTTTCATTCACTGAATGATTATTAATCTCCATTTTATAGATGGGAAAATTGAGGCTTAAGATTAAAATGATTTTTACCTCCTATGCTATCTGCCAAAGAGGTAGTTTTAACATTTTTTTAATTCCATGAAAGTAAATAGAAAGAAATGAATATAGATGTCCCAGATTCACTCAATATAGTAAAAAGTGGTAAAATAGTGAATAAAAGATAAATAATTGTAATAGCAGTAAAAATGTACAAGAAAAATACATGTGAAGAAGCAAATACTAAATCTGGGTTCATTATGACTTTAAAGAATATAACTTAACATATATGTATATCAATTATAAAGATCTGAATTTGTTTTAACATGCATATTTTGGGAAAAAAATTATATCACATTTTAACCTAAAAAATATGGCAAAGTATAGTTGATAAACTGTCATTTCAATATACATTTACATATATACAAATGAATTTTGGGAAAGGGAATTAAGTGATAAAATCCAAGAATCAGATGAGAATTATGTTCATATGAAAATATAAATTTCACTTTTGGTTACTATTTCTGGGATGACATAGATGAATTAAGAATTTTGATGACTTTGGACAAAGAGCCACAGTTTTATTTTTTTAACATTTGGATAAGTTTCTCTTCTCCCAACCTCCTTCTCTCCCATACCATACTGAATGCGCCTCCTGTTTATGAGTCAGTAGTAGGTGTACCTACTTTAAAACAGAATGGGATACAAGATTTATCCAGAATATTAAAGATGAATTCAAATCCTTTAATTAATTTTTAAATTCCCAAATGGTAAGAAAAATTTTCTCACGAAGCGTCATGCTTGGTTTTCCAGTCAGGTCATAAATTTAAGAAAAAACATCTCACATTTTACATTTTTAGCTATATCTAGAAACATTAATATAGTAGAAAACTATATGTGCATATACTAAATGTACATATATGTATATATGCACACAGATCTATAAGAAAATATTCTGAAGATATGGCTTATACAAAACAGTTGTTTTTCTTTGAAAACATTTTCTTATTTGAAAAAAGCTTACATCTTTATCTTTGTTATATCATGCCTTCATTTTAAAAGAGTCAAAATAAACAAATAATAGTTTTTAAGACTGAACTTTGGCTTCTTCTGAAATATCCCATGCCTGGATAAATTCATTTCATAAATTAAATTTTAAGTCTAATTTCTATCTAATAAGTACTAATATTTTCACAATATTAACTAAATATTCCATTATCAATCCCCCCAAAAGTTCATTTTATTAACAAAGGTTTGTTTTCTCTTATTCTAAGTATCATTTTGTATATTTCAAGATTCTATGTTCCAGAATATATCAGAACTGCCAAGTCAAAGAAAAACAAAGTATCTTTATCTAAAAATCTGAAGAGAAGAATAAAAAACTAAAGACACAATATTAGAAGAAAAAATAAAAGGGAAAATGAATCCTTCAAGACTTTGATGAGGGAAAATAACTATCTAAAATTTAGGGAATACCCTAAGACCAAGAAGAACACTGCCATCTTCAGCAGCACACACACACACAAAAATCTATTCAGAAAGTAAATCTCATCTCTCTAAAAATGCTACATCGCTATATCTTTGAAAGAGTGACAGAATTCAGGTCCTGAAATCCTGCCAGAAGCACCTTCTGGGTTCAGGAAAATATAAGGAAAAAGCTGGAAGGAAAAAAAATACTGGCGGGAGGGGTGAGAGGGAGACCCTACTTGTAAGAATGGAAATATATTGGATTCAGTTATAACTACATTAACTATATGAGTTAGCTAGTTACAGGAAGCCTTAAACATGGTGTTAAATGTACCATCTGGAATCCTATAAAATGAACTTTTACCTGATGGTTACTGGCAATTTATTACTAAACACAAGAGAGATGTGTGAGCTATTTTGGACTCAAATAGGACATTATCCTTGCAACAAGACCAATCTTCACTAAGAAACATATCCCCTTAGCAGTAAAAACAGACCACAAAAAAATCACTATAAAGATACTATAGTAGCATGGATTTGTGTTTAAGTATCAAGATACTTTTTTTATTCCTTCTGTTGTCTTCCTAAAACTTCTTTCTTTGAAAAAAATCTTGTAGAAATATAGTAGCTCCACTTTTATCTTTCCCTCACCTCTCATTCACTTTGACAGGAAGAAATCTGGATTTGCTATTATGGAGAATGGTCGATAAGTAATCATCAAGTCTTTGCTTTGCACTAAACTATGTAGATTAATAGTAAGGTTAACTTCTGTTGAAGTAATAAATTAATTTAGGATTTGCTCCATGTTATGGCATTTGCTTCTTATATAATACATATTTTAGATTGTGTATTAATAACTTACTAAAATAATTTGAATGTGACAAATAAACAGGTTTATTTTGAATGTAGATTAAAATTTTTCATCTTGATAGAGTAAATTTAGGAACCGTCAAATAATATTGTTAAACACATTTTATAGAGTGGAGAATTTATTGATATTTTGTCTTTATTAGTTTGTTGAATCAAAAACGCAAAATAAATTATTTCTCCCACTCTACTTTAGTGATGGTTGAATTTTGATATAATATATGATATAAGGCAATAATAATATGGTTTTATAGCAAAGGGAAAAGGCAGTAAGGGTCAATGGAAGTCAGCAGTTGGATTATTTGTTCAAGCTTATCTCATACTAAAAGCTGATCTTCAAACTATAGAAATGTTTACTAATGTTGCTAACTGGATAGATATATAGATCTCGTCACATACCTGTCTAGTACTTATGATTTGCAAGAAACAAAATATATAAAATAACTAATATTTTTGCTTAAGCCTTGATAAATAAACTATCTGCATTAGTCAATCAATAAACTATACTAAGGTTCTATACTAAGTGATAGAGCTACAAAGAGAGTCACAAGACAGCCCCTGCCCTCCAGGAAGTCACAATCAAATGATGATGACAAAAAGCAAATAAATATGTACAATTAAACTATTTACTGACTAAATAGAAAGCAAATAAGAAAGGGAAGATAAAACAATTAAGAATCTTGGGAAGAACTTCCTATAGAATATGAGATTTAGTTGGAATATAAAGGAAACCAGAAAAAGCAATAGGGAAAGCTGAGTAGAACTAACAGGCAAGGGGGATAGTTGTGGGACTGCAAGGAGACCAATGTCACTGGATAGAAGAGGATGTAATAGGGAGAAAGATATAAGAAGTTTGGAAAGGTGTAAGGGGACAAGGTTTTGAACATCTTTTAAAGACTAACAGAGAGTTTTGCTTGAGTGGTTGGTGGTGGTGATGAAATGGTAGATCCTGTGCTTTAGGAATATTACTGTGTAGGCTGAATGGAAGATGAATTGGAGTGCAGAGAAACTTGAAGGCAGCCTCCCCAGCAGGCTATCGCAATAATCAAGTTAGTGGGTAATGAGGACCTGTACTTAATGATGGCAGTGTCAGAGAAAAGAAAGGGTGCATATTTGAGACATGCTACAAAAGATAGACCTTGATAACATATTGGATTTCGAGAAGTAGGAGGGAAGAGGGAGAGATTAAGAGATAGGTAGATATCTAGAATGACATATAGTTTGTGAATATGAGGGACTGAAAGAATGGTATTATCCTCTACTGCAGGAACCAGGAATTTCCAGCCCATGGGCTGTATTGGTGTTGCCAAGATACCTGCAGGCCAGACTCGACATTCGATAAATCTAGGAGCCTTTTAGAGGCAATTTAATTTAAATAGTTGACCAAAAATTGCCCACAAATGATATTATAAATATCCTAATGGCCCTTAGCAGAAAAAAAAGTTCTCCACACCTGCTCTACTGTAACTGGTAAGGTAGAACCCAGGGAGAAGTTGGGGGGGGGGGAGGAGAGATAAGAGTTTAGCTTTGAAAATATTGAGTTGAAGGAAGCTAGGTGTCCAAGTGAACACTGTTAGATTTGACATCATGAAGACTTGAATTAAAATTCTATCCTCAGACACTTATTTTCTGTGTGA
This sequence comes from Macrotis lagotis, assembly GCF_037893015.1. NCBI lineage: Eukaryota > Metazoa > Chordata > Mammalia > Peramelemorphia > Peramelidae > Macrotis > Macrotis lagotis. Next base: position 187,227,655 of record NC_133664.1, on the reverse strand, counting down.
CCCTGAACAAGTTGTATAACTTCTCTTTGCCTTAATCCACTAGAGAAGGAAATGGCAAACTCCTTCAGTATCTTTGCCATGCAAACCCCATGGATAGTATGGTCCTTGAGGACATGGAGAAATTGGGCTAACAACTGAACAGCAATAATTGGACATCCAAATTGAGATATCTGAAAGGCAGTTGGATATGCAAGACTTGAAGTTAGTTGGGAGATTAGAAAGATAGGTAGATTTGAAAATTATCAGCATAGAGATGGCAGATAGATCCATGCACATTGATGCAATCACTTAGTCAAGTGTATAGAGAATAGAAGAGGGCCTAGGTCAGAAACATACAAAGGTACTAAACCATGAGAAATTTGAAATTTGGATGAAGATGGGTCTGATTGATTCAGACTGACAAGGGAGGACACTAGCAAGGTGACAATTATCCATCTCAAGTAAACTTTCTATCTTCAAGTCCTCATCAAGTCACTGAAGCAGACAGAAATAGTTTAGTTCAAGATCTTAATATATAAAAGTCAAGATGAACTTTTAACTTCTAGACTAAAAAAATGAAATCTGGAGGAGGGACCATGTCATGTTTAAAACATGAATCTGCTCTTGAGAAGCATTAAGTATGAGAAGTATTCTTGGCATATTTGGGGGGATCTGAAAGTGACTGCTCTTTTACAAGGATTACAACTTGTGTTTACCAAATGCTGTTGCCATATTTGTGAATGGGACAACAGAGAGAGAGAAAAAACACTGGCCTCAAAGGAAAGAAATTATTCCAGAAAAGGAAAAAATGCTGTAAGCCATCTATTGGCTAATCCTAAAGTTTTCTTATCACTATTTCACAATCATTTTAGTTTAACAAGAAATGTTGCCCAGGTGATAAATCAAAATGTTTGAAAAAAAGAACATCCTGAAAAATACATTTCCAAGAATCCTTAAGTCTAAAATAAAAAAAGGAAATATTTTTGACTCCTCAATAAAGTAACTGATGAAAAACGAACAGTTTGAAGAGTATATGTTCAATTCAATTTGGAGCAACTGTATGGAAACAATATTTTTAAATTATCAAAATCTCTGAGAAACTAAAAGTTTTAAAAAAAGTAAAAAAGAGTTTTCAATGACCTTATAAGAGACTAAATGTTATAAGATATAAGATGTCATATAAGTCCCACTTCATAGATTCAAATTTGGCCATCTTCCCAGAAAAAAGTAGATGTGGGATTACCTAGGTGGCTCAATGGATACAACACCAGCCCTGGCATCAAGAGGACCTGAGTTCAAATCCAACCTCAGTCACATAATAATATCCTAGTTGTTTGACCTTGGGCAGGTCACTTAACCCCATAGCCTTGCCAAAAAAAAAAACCAAAAAAAAATAGATGCTTTCAGTAATATACATGAGGAACACTTCCTATAAGAAACTCCATAATAGACAAGTAATATTAGGGAGAGTGGACTCCAAGTCTTCAGAATAACTTCCTTTGCAGACTGAGGAAGAACATTCCATAAGAAAAGTACGGCAAAAATCATATGGAGTTATATTTTAGGTTAAGTTAAACATAATTTTTCTTAGTAATAAAAGTTGTTCTTACAATAAAACTGTAATAGACATGAAATTATAGTTGTTGGTGATCTCACTGCCAGATATATGCCCTAAGGATGGCAATGATAGAAAGCAATATCTCATATATACTTAAATATGGAAAGCAGCAATTTTTTATAGTATTTCATATTCTAATTTGGAAGGATGACTCATTGGGAGGGCTCAGCAGTTGGAATGGGTTGAGAATCCTATTCTAGGCAAGGTCTAGGGGTATTTAGTGTCAATTATTATGTCAGTTATCAATTGCTGAGGTTCTGAAAATTGAAATGTGTGGATGAGGCCCTTTTGTCCAGTTGGTTAGAAAGTGAGACTACATCTACTTTGCTGTGCGAGAAAACCTAGAATCCTTATGTTAGCAGAAAGGATCTGAGAAAGATATAAATCTATGGCATCATTTTACATACATGTTTATATGTATGTATATATGTATATACATATATATTCAAAAATGATATCATTATCACCTTTATAATCTCTTCTATTTTATTCAGAAAACCTTCAATTATTCTCCATTGTCTTCAGAATCCTCCAGAATCTTATTCCAACCTACCTTTGCAACATTATATTATTCTTGTTTCTGTATTATACTCCAACTACAGACCAATTTCTACTACCATTTCTAATCACAAAATCTTCAATCTTCTTATCTCTCCTCATGACAGAATAACTCCTGTAACAAATATATATTTCTCTTGCCATCACTTCGAAAAAGTCTTCTTTTATATTTTCCCACCCTCCAAAGGTACAAGTGACTTTTCTGTCTTCATGTTTTCTTGGATATCCATTGCATTTATTTCACTCTACTGGTAAATTTTGTATTTTTCCCTATCTCTATTATGTTATATATTCTTTGACTTCTGAGTAACATGCCTTATATTGCTATTTTATTCCACCATTATTCATTAATCATTTGTTTAATAAGTACTTGTTTAATTGAATTCTTATTCCAATGTTTTTATATACTAAACTATACTGCCTTCAGTTTAGTACTGAAACAGTCATTTGGTACAGCATGTCTTTCTTTTAGTACCTGTGACCAAAAATCATTGAAATAGAATTATAAAGTTATTATGTCTATTAAACTGTTTCTCTTCAGTGATTGATTAGATTTCTACTTCACAGAATCTCAGGAAACACAGATGACATTATTTTTATGATTTTTATATGTACTAATAGGTGATGAATTCCACACTTTGCATATTGCAAATCATATCATTCAATTTCTGGTCAAGTCATAATCAAAACTTGTGGCAAAATTTTTCACAATAGAATTGTTCAACTATTCCCTAATAAACACAAACCTCCCATCCTATATGCAAAAATATATTATTGCGAATAATAATATTTTGAGTTTGTTCTGTCCTGAGGAAAGCAATACTCTTACAGAAGGGTATCCTTTTTCATAATAGTGAATGAATGCCAGTGACTAGGCAGTAATGGGCAAGAATTTAAGAGAAAGGAACTATGTTATCTCACTGCTGGAGTAAATTGCAGATAACAAGGCTATGATCAAAGCTAACTTTAGCAACATGTTAAAAGTTTCCATCCCCACTGATGTTTTTTTTAAGTCTTATATGCCCAAATGGACCAGTCTGGATAAAACAAGAAGATTGACTCCTGCACTACACCTCTCCCCTGTGCTAATTTTTCTCTGGCTCTTTCCCCATTCCTGGAATGCTTTCCCATTCTCTCTGTTCCAACTGTTACCTTCTCTGGTTTCTTTTAAATTCTAACTAGTCTCATTTTCTCAAGGAAACCTGCCTTAACCCCCCATAATTCCAGTGCCTTTCCTCTGTCATTTCCTATCTATTCTGTATATAGCTTGTTTTGTAGATATCTGTCTGAATGTTGTCTCCTCCATTAGATTGTAAGCTCCTTTAGGACAGGATTATTTTTTGCTGGTTTTTTGTGTCCTCAGTTCTTAGAATAGGAGATAACAAATAAATGTTTATTTATTGATTATAATTTTAATATTGCACACCTGCACATTCTTTAACTCTTAAAAATTTCAATTACCTTTGAATAGCAGCTCTTCAAAAATCTCTCTGAAAAATGAACAAGCATAAAATTAAGTATTAAAATATCATTGGAGTGGGGGGAAAAACAAAACTTACCATTTCTTCCAAATTCAAGAAAATATTCCCTTAAAAGAATTCCATAATAGTTATGCCAAATTTGTTTCTGAGATTTTTTTAAAGGTAGGTAAACATTAGTAAGATGATTCCTCTGTATCAGGCATAATTCTTCATTTATTCATTAATTTATAAATATCTTGATTGCTAGAATTTTAGGCTTAAAAAGCACATGGATAAATAATTTCTTGGGTACTTGTCATTAGAAATTTTATTAGAGGCATCATAGTAATGTAAATAAGGACTTGGAATTTTTTCTGTATGAAATTTTTTCTCAAAAGTTCTTCAGTGGGGGCAGCTAAGTGGCATAGTGGATAAAGTACCAGCCCTGGAGTCAGGAGTACCTGGGTTCAAATACAGTCTCAGACACTTAATAATTACCTAGCTATGTAGCCTTGGGCAAGCCACTTAACCCCGTTTTCCTTGCAAAAACCTAAAAAAAAGTTCTTCAGTGGAAAAGAACTATTACATATTTTAAATATTACTTTTCTTAAGAAAAGTCTCTTGAAATAACTGACTATAACATAGAAAGGATATAGGAAAAGTAGCAGGAAAGAATTGGTTATTTGGGACTTGAAAAGATAATTTCCAAACTTCAAACTGTCAGATAACAAGGGGTTAGGAGGGTGCTTTCCCTGAGGTAATATGAAAATAGCCAACTTTGGTTTTGCCAGGGAGTTTCAATCTGGCTGGAAGTTTAAGTTCCAGACCATATATAAAGGTGTAGGAAAATGGACTAAAAGATTTTAACTTAATACTGATATCAGAGAAGGAATACATTATAGAGTCCTGAAAACTAATCTCTTAAAATGAATGATAAATGAGTAACAGAGTCCAATTGTCAGGATGGGACACATCAAAAGCCATTATATAATGACAGCTGATGACAACAGCCATTCAGAGGGAAAAAATGAAATTGCTGACTTTCCCGTTGTTGTAAGGGGGGGGGGGGTGGACTCACCTTTAATTCTCTGGGGAGAACAAAAGAAAGTAAGCCAAAGTAAAAAAAAAGTAACAAGATTTATCGAGAACTAGATGGACTAATAAAAAGAAATATGACATAATTTAGGATATGGATTTTTTCTCAGGTAATTAGAGCAAAGATAGCAAAATTTGACACAAAAGCAATAAGTGAAAGAACATAAAGCATGAAAAGTTCTCCAATTCTAAACATAGTGTATACTTTTTTCCTGTGACTAAAAATAATGACCATCTAAAAATATCTGTTGTATAGTGGGAAAGAGATTGATTTGCCCTATCCAAAAGCAATAGGTTCAAGTAGCATAAGGGAAAGCAAAATATTGGAAGACAAACAAAATTCTAATTGCTGGCATGGGGCGGAGCCAAGATGGCAGAGAGAAGCCAGGACTTTCCTTAAGCTTTCCCCAGGTTTCCTCAGAAATAACATTAATCATGCTGCTAAATGGATTTTGGAGCAACAGGGCCCCCAAAAGAAAAGTAAAACATTTTCCAGCAAGGTCTTCCTCAGGTGGAATGAGAGAGTGCCCAGGAAAGGAAATAGAACCCAGAGCAGGCAGCCAGAGGTTCTCAACTATAGGAGACATCTGTAACGGAGAGCCTTAGAGTCTGAACTCAGCAGGTTGGATGGGAGATCTATAACACAGGTACCCCAGATACATATTCAGCAGGAGTAGACTGGACTGTTCATCTCAAGCAGCAAGCTGCTAGCATTCTCAACCCAGAAGATCGCAGCCCAGTGAAAAAGCTTCTGGTGTGTTTGATGATCCCAGTTCAGGGGGATCCACTAGCATTTTAACACAGACAGCCTAACCTAGTGAATAAACCTCTTAGGTTCTCCATTCATAAAATATGTGAATGGGCCCCTCCCCCAACACAAGAAGCTTAGGATGGCATTCATTCACAAAATTTAGAATGAGTAAGAAAAATTAGAGAAAAGTCTGGGCTATAAAAATTACCTTGGATTTGGTAAAACAAAACCTCAGAAGACAATGAAGATAAAGTACTATATGTGCTGCAAAGGAAGATATGAATTGGGCTACAGCCCAAAAACACTTTTTAGAAGATCTCAAAAAGTATTTTAAAAACCAAGTAGAAAAATTAGGAAAAGAAATGCAAGAGAAATTCAACATATTTAAAAGGGAAGCAAAAAAGTTTTTTATTGAATAAAACAACAAATCCTTACAAATAGAATTGGGTAAATCCAAAAACAAATGGAAAAAAGATAACAGCTCCTTTAAAAAATATAATTGATCAAATGGAAAAGGCGATGTAAAAGTTAACTGAAGAAAATAATTCCTTGAAGAATAGACTAGAGGTAGAGGAAGCAAATGACTCTATGAGACATCAAAAATTTTTAAAAATGGAAAAGAAAGAACAAAATGTATACTACCTCATTGGAAAAACAATGGCCCTGGAAAATAGATCCAGAAGAGATAATTAAGAATTACTGGACTACCTGAAAGCCATGATCAACAAAAGAGCCTGATAACAACCTTCAAAACCATTAAGGAAAATTGTCCTGATAGTCTAGAATCAGAAAGGAACTGAAAGAATTGAAATAGTTCATTGGAATAATCCAATGATCACCTCCTAAAAGGGATCCTACAAGGAAAGTGCCAAGGAATATTGTAGCCAAATTCCAGAATTATCAGATCAAGGACAAAATCCTGAGGGCTGTCAGAAAGATGCTATTCAAATACCAAGGAATCACAATCAGGATTACACAGGACTTAATAGTATCAACATTAAAAGATCAAAGGACCTGGAATATGATATTCCACATGACAAAGAAACAATCAAGAATCAACTACCCAGAAAAAGTGAGCATAGTCTTTCCTTCTTTTTTTAAATTTATGGCAATGGGTTTGCGTGACTTGCCCAATGTCACACAGCTAGGCAATTATTAAGTGTCTGAGGTCAAACTTGAACTCAGGACCTCCTGATACCAAGGCCGGTACTCTATCCACTGTGCAACCTAGCTGCCTCAGCATAGTCTTTCAGGGGAAGAGATGAACTTTTTTTTTCTTTCTTCTCTTTTTTTAATTAAAGATTTTATTTAAAAAAAAGATTTTATTTGAGTTTTAAAATTTTTCCCCATCTTACTTCCCTCCCCCCACCCCCTATAGAAAGCAATTTTTCAGTCTTTACTTTGTTTCCATGGTATACATTGATCCAAATTGAGTGTGATGAGAGAGAAATCACATCCTTAAGGAAGAAACAAAAAGTATAAGAGGTAACAAGATCAGACAATAAGATATCTGCTTTTTTTTCTATAAAGAAAATAGTCCTTGAACTTTGTTCAAACTCCATGGCTCTTTATCTGGATACAGATGGTATTCTCCATTGAGGACAACCCAAAAATATCCCTGATTGTTGCACTGATGGAATGAGCAAGTTCATCAAGGTTGAGCATCACCCCCATGTTGTTGTTAGAGTGTACAGTGTTCTTCTGGTTCTGCTCATCTCACTCAGCATCAGTTCATGCAAATCCCTCCAGGCTTCCCTAAATTCCCATCCCTCTTGGTTTGTAATAGAATGATAGTGTTCCATGACATACATTTACCACAGTTTGCTAAGCCATTCCACAGTTGAAGGACATTTACTTGATTTCCAATTCTTTGCCACCACAAACAGAGCTGCTATGAATATTTTTGTACAAGTGCTGTTTTTACCCTTTTTCATCATCACCTCTTCAGGGTATAGACCCAATAGTGGTACTGCTGGATCAAAGGGTATGCACATTTTTGTTGCCCTTTGGGCATAATTCCAAATTTCTCTCCAGAAAGGTTGGATGAGTTCACAGCTCCACCAACAGTGTAATAGTGTCCCAGATTTCCCACAAGCCTTCCAACAATGATCGTTATCCTTTCTGGTCATATTGGCCAGTCTGAGAGGTGTGAGGTGGTACCTCAGAAGCTTTAATTTGCATTTCTCTAATAATTAATTATTTAGAGCAATTTTTCATATGGTATGTATTGCTGTGGTCTCCTCATCTGTAAATTGCCTTTGTATATCCTTTGACCATTTGTCAACTGGGGAATGGCTGTTTTTTGAAAAATATGACTCAGTTCTTTGTATATTTTAGAAATGTGTCCTTTGTCAGAATCATTAGTTGTAAAGGTTGTTTCCCAATTTACTGCATTTCTTTTGATCTTGGTTATATTGGTTTTATCTGTGCAAAATTGTTTTAATTAATGTAATTGAAATCATCTAGTTTTTTTTTTTTTTTTTGGTGATGTTCTCCAAGAGATGAACATTTAACAAAATCGATGACTTTCAAATTTTCCTGATGAAAAAAAACAGAGCTGAACAGAAAATTTGATTTTCAAGAGGAGACTAAAGAGATACAGAAAAAGGTAAATGGGGTGGGGGACTGTTCTAATCAGATCAATTGATTACATCCCTACATGGGAAGAAAAATACTCCTAAAAACTGTAACTTTATTAGAGAGAGAATACTTAAACTGAAGGTATGGAGTAAGTTGATTTTGATGGGAAAAATAAAAAAATAAGAGATTGGAATGGGATAGGGGGAAGAGGGAGGCAGAATGAGTAACTTACATTGCACGAAGAGGCACAAAGGGCCTATTAAAACAGAAGGAAAGAAGGAAGGGAGTCAGAATTGCTCAAAGATGGAATAACATTTGAGTTTAGAAATATTTCTTCAAGAATTAGGAAGAGAAGGGGGGAAGAAAATTAGGAAATGATAGAAGGAAGAAATGAAGGAGAAAAAACTAAAAGGGAAAAGGAATGGGGCTAATAGAAGGGAACAGATTGAGATAGGTTTGATTCAGAAGCAAAGCACTGTTGAAGAGGGTAAAAGGAGAGAGAAAAGTACAAATGGAGAGGAGTTTGGATGGAGGAATAAAGAATTAGTAATTTTAACTGAATGTGAATGGGATGAACTCTCCCATAAAATAGAAGTAGATGGTAGAGTAGATTAAAAAATAGATAATTTTGGCAGAAAAATGTCAAATAAAATGAAATAAGTCTCTGATCTAAATCCATAATGAAAAGGAAACATCTCTTAAAAAAACCCAAGTCATAGTATTGATATGATACTTAAAAACAATAATTTGAAATACTAGTTATTCAACTAAGGTCATTATTGCTATAAATGTGAATGCCAAAGCTCCTGCAAAGAGTTTTATAGTTTTGTGGGTAAATAGGTAGGGGCGGGTAGATAGATAAATAGACAAATAAATATAGCTATATAAAATATACAAAAATATAAATATAGTTCCTCTATTGGAAGAATGTTTTAAGATATTATATTGTTATTATATTAATTTGTTAATGACTGCTATGTTGAGTAAAAATTTGTATTATTAGTATATGTAAATATACAAAAATTAACATTTTGGGAGGTAAGTACAAAATATGATCTTCTGAAAATGAATTCTAACACTTTATAAAATGATCTAATTTTAACGCTTCTCATAATTTTTCCAGATTTAAGAGGAAAAGGGTCAAAATTATCTTGATTTCCCAAGGCAATTAGAGTCATTATATTCTTTATAAAAGATCAAATTCATTCATTCATTCAGTCAGTCAGTCAATGAATACTTATTGGCCCTTCATTCCCTTTTCTCATAGAAGTCTTTTTTTTTCCTGCTACCTAGGTAATCCCTTTCTACATTGTTATTCCAAAGTGGGATTTTTTTTAAAAAAGAGATAAATAGAATAATATGAAATAACAGAAAGGTTGTCTTTCAAAAATGGAGAGAAAGCTGACCTTGGAGGCAGGAACATGTCACTTCAAACCCTGCTTCTGACACATACTGGCTGAAAAATTTGGGTAAAACACATTTTTCAGTGTTTGCCAGAATTCTGGAGAACTCATTGGAAGTTTCCTACACCACTGAAATCACAGCTCTAGTTCAAAACCTTTTTTTTAAAGAAAAATCTACTTTAATAAGAAAGGCTAACTTCTCTAGGTTAGAGAACGGGTATGACACTTGTTTATATAATTTAATCACAAGAACTTTGTAAAGCTAATTGTGAAATATTTATCAAAGAAGACCTCTCCTCTTTCCAATATCCTATATGACCACAAATTATGTGTTTTGTAGCACTAGTAAAAATGAATTATTTTTGACGGATAAGCCTTTATAGCAAGATAGAATACTATTTTGCTGAATATGCCAGAAGATTTGGGTCATTCTTGGGCAAGCTGGGTAGCAGAAGTTTAAGACTGATCAAGCATCAAAATGGAAGAAAAGTATCTGACATTTCCTGATAGATAATTAACAACAATGAAACAAAGTACAATTCTTGACCATTACAAAGAAAGTCTTTCATTATTGAAATGCACTGAAGGGATTTAGCTCACCACAGATAGAGTATTTATGTCCCAAAGATATATTCACTTATGTAGTTATTTATCCACATATATTCATTTGTGTGTTTTTTTTTTATTCAGTCACTCATTTATGTTGAATCCTTGTGATCCCTTATGGGGTTTTCATAGAAAAGATAATTCTTCAATGGATTAAGGCAAACAGAGGTAAGGTGACCTGCCCAGGATCACACAGCTAGTGAGTGGTTGAGGACACATTTGAACTCAGGTCTTGCTGATTCTAGGTATAGTGCTATATCCATTGAGTAACCTAGGCACGATACATATCCAATACCTATATGTGTATATATGTATGTATGTGTATATATACATATATATGTAAACACATGCATGTTTATTTATATGCACATGTTTATTTATATGCATATATTATATAGACTCATATATATTATATGTATGCATTCACACAAATATAATTATGAATTGAGAATTAAAGCACTATGAACTATTATGAATTCCTATTACTTCTCCTTGATGTCTGGGATCGAGTCTTCTACTTTTGTTTTTTGTACAAAATTATTATTGTGTTAAGTAGTGACTGGCACCAAACATTACCTATGTACATAAACAAATGTAACTTCTAGAATTAACTACTATTAGGTGACATTACCAAACTATTAATATTAAATTCTGGAGTCGCATTATATACTTACATTCCTAAATTCACAATGCTCAATTGCTCCCTTCTCCCCATGTCATTATGGGGGAAAAGACCTTAAGACAAATGCAAAGTATCAGCTCGAACAGAGCTGCTTTTTCTTTTCTGAAAACAGCTGCCTTTATGGTTCACAGCTTCGCTGGACAGAGGATGTAATTAAGGGTTTTGCTTTAAAAGGCTTTCTATTCCAGCTTCCTGCTGCCTGTGGCAGAGTAAACAGGGATGATAATGGGAAGGAATTATTTAATGAGGCAAAGTAAATGATAAAATCAACAGGAATAGAAAAGCAACATTTGCTTCAGATAAGAGGCAATGTCCATAGTTGGGTAATTGAGAATTGATTGTGTATAAACACATCAGTGACACAAACATATCATATACAATAACTGTACAGAAAGACACATGTTATTAGATTTCTCAAATATCCAGATTCTACATCATTTAAGGTCTTAAAAAGTAAAGGTAAGAATGCTGAACTGAATCAACAATGAATGTAGGAAATTGGGTGATAGGACAGAATCAGATTAAGTCACCTTCTCCACACCTTTGACCATTTGGCTACTTGTCAGATACACAATGAAGAGAGAAGGAAGATGCTAATATCAATATAGGATGTTCTGCATATCAGAATTGGTCATACTGTTATTTTCCTTCTTCCTTAGGGAGTCTTCATCTCAAGATAACTTTTAAATAGAAGCAACCAGTTCTTCAGCTGAGCCTGATTATCAATTTGCACCTCTGGCAAAGAAAGGCCTAGGCCTCTATTGTTTTGTTAATTGTCAATTTGCATCTTTGAAAGGTGTTGTATTTTTTCTTCTCCCTAGCAGGTTAAGACTAATTCTGTATGTTAATAAATATTATAAACACTTTCCTCAGAGATGAAGTTTGTTAAAAAAAAAGTATGCTATTATTGTTACTTTCCATTTCCCCCTCCTTAATTATATATCAGATTTTGAAGCAAATTTGTCAAAATTAATTGAGCTTTCTCCCACTTAAAGAGAGAGACTCTTCAGAAGGAATTTTTTGCTTCTCAGATAAATATTTAGACAAACTGCTAAAAAAAAGTACCTGTTATTCACAATCACAAAAAAAGGTGGAAATTTGGTCCAACCACATGAACTACAGATTCCAGATTTAGACTTTTCTTATTTATAACCCTGAGTGGATCTTTTGAAAAGAAGTCTGATCCATTGAGGCATCTTTTCTTTTAGTGCACCTGTGTATTAAAATAATGCATGAAAAGATTATAAAGACATAAAAGAAAATATTGGGCAATGTTAAAATCATAGGAAAAATAAATCAAATATGTGAGGCATATCAGATAAAAGGAGACTTGTAAAAAAGACAATCATCACACTTTAGACTAGGTATAGTTTAGAGAATAATCTAAATCTTAACAGACTCTATCAGTATAAGCACCACTTCTTGATTCAGTAAGATATGATCTTTTTGATATACTTGCCAATGGAGGCTTTCTTAAGAAAAAAAAATCCACTAGAAGTCTTTCCATATCTGATTGCTAAGTATAAACCACTAAGTCAAATATTAAATAAGTCAGAAATTTTGAGTTGAGTTGATTGATGTTTAGCAGGATTAAATAAAGTATACTTTTCAAAGATTATAATGCATTTTTATTGATATCTTTTGCTTTTATACCAAATTCATTTCAGAATATAACACTGCTCCTGTCCTACCAAATGAGCAGAAATGTGTTTGGACATTGCTCTAGTGCAAACATGATAAAAAATATTATATAAGGATAAATACAATATTCTGGGTTTCCCAATTGAATGTATTTAACTATAATAAGGAACAAAAAAATTATACATGCATTAAAAGTGTAATATTAACCCTAAAATAACACAAAGATTGTGTTCTTAGGCTTTAAAAAAATCAGTTTGGGGGCAACTAGGTGCCGCAGGGGATAGAGTACTGGTTCTGTAGTCAGGAGGATCTGAGTTCAAATTTGACCTCAGACTCTTATAATTTACCTAGCCCTGTGACCTTGGGAAGTCACTTAACCCCATTGCCTTGCAAAATGAAATCAGTTTGGGAAGCTAAGTCTTAATCATGAATAAAAATATTATTTAAAAATTATTGTTCAATGAAACTATCCAGTGATAAAGTGATGGATTCAGTCTGATGGATTCCTCTTGGAGGGAAGTAAACTCTGAGAGAAAGATAGATGATTCTTGCTAACTGAAAAAAAAGGAAAGAAGAAGCTTGGTCACTCTTGCACCTAGGAAGACTAAGGATGTAGGATATTTGAGTTTGGGACTTAAAAGAGTGTTAAAGTCAATCCTGTGTCAGCACTAAGTCTGGCACCAATGTCATGAACTACTACAGGGAACGATGAATCATTTATGGAGGGGTAAAATTATTCAGCTAAAGAATTAGGGAGAGCAAAATTTCTGTGCCTATCAGTAAAATCAATTGTGAACTCAGACCTCTGAATGGCTGCTGTATTTACAGCCTGGGTGACATCAGAAGACACAGTTGAAGGAGAAGGAAAAGGAAAAGAAAGAGATAAGAAAAAAAAGGAAGAAGAGTTAGAAGAGAAAAGAAGTCTAGGTATTCAATTCTTCCTGATGGTTAATAATAACACTAATAATATAAAAATAGTAAACATTTATATAAAATTTTGCAGTTTGAGTTAGTTAGCTGAGCCACACAAAATTCCTTTGAAGTAGGTTCTATTATCATCCCATTTTAAAGACTGGTAAAGACTTGCCCTGGGTCACACATTAAATGTCAACTGTGAGATTAAAACTCAGGTCTTTCCAACTCCAAGTTCATCTTTATGATTTGTACCCACCTAACTGTTAAACTGAAGATAATACTTTGAAACATTTAATTGATTGTTTTTGTTTTTGTAACATTGAGACTTCCTAACCCATAGTGCACTTTCATATAATAAAGAAAATCAGGGTCTCTGCAATTGACTGAGCTATCCGATAATTTCTTTCCTCTGAAGAAAAGAGAAGAACGTTTCATCATCTTTCCTCTGGAAACAGGATTATAAATTTTGTATAACATGAATTCTATTGTCTTTTAGTATGTTTTCATTTACATTATTATAGCTATTTTGTTTATTATCATATTCATTTTACTTTCCAGACTATTAGATCATCTATTTCTTCCATGTTTCTCTGAATCCCCCAGATTCAATATTTTTTATGATACACTATTATTTCAGTTTATCTATATAACACAATTTACTCAATTATATTCATTTATGGAAACTATGTCTCCAGGTTTTGTTGTTGCTCTTTTGCTACCATAAAGAATGTTGCTGGTAATATTTTGGTGTATATGTGAACTTTCTTCTTCACAGTGAAATCTTTGGAGTATATTTCCAGTAGGGATTGCCACATCAAATGATGTGAACAATGTTATTGTTTTAATGTATAATTCCAAACAGATTTGCAAATGGTTGGACTAATTCACAGTTCCACTAATATCATATTAGTATGCCAGATTTACCATAGCTCTTTCAATACTGTATTGACTATTTTCACTTTGGAAGAATGTTAAATGATACATCAAAATATTTTTCATTTTATAAGTCTGAGAAGAAAAAGTAATCATTTATATATGTAACCCTAAATAATTTGACTATGGCCATATCAAAGAACCAAATAACCATAAAAGATAGAATGTGGCAGTTACTGCATAGACTTTACCAAGTGTATTTCTGACAGGAATGGGTCTCATTTTAAAATAAAATTTAAAATTTAAATCAAATTGTTTTTTGTTTTTAGAAAAAGATCATAAAATATCATAAAAAGCTTACCAGGTTAAAGAAAACTTTGGCATTGTAATACACATGATAAACAAGTTAAAATCCAGTTAATAATGCTTTAACAAGGTTTACAATTCTTATTACAAGCAAAATTATTGAAATTGCTTTCAAGAGAGGATATTATCAATTTTTAAGAAAGACACCCATAGTTATAGAGTTGTTGAAATTAATTTACTTCTGCTTAGTGGCATAGGGAGTCTATATCAGCCATTTGACATTTCCCACAAGCTATGATTGAGTGTATTCCTTTAGTGAGTATGAAAAGGAAAGGTTTTTTTTTTAAATATGCCTGTGGCTAAAACAGGAAAGGCAGGATACCAATTTCTGAATTTTAATACCTTAATTAGGGGGATGACTTCTGGAGGTTCCTTTTAAACCCTGGGATAGCAAAAGAAATTTTTAAAAAGACCAGAAAAGCAAAGATTTCATAAAATTCTATCCCATATAAATACCACAAAACTAATACAGCTTAAAGACTTGATCCTAAAAATATAAAACCTAATCTTTTAAAGAAAATTAATCAAGCATATTAATAAATACCATTTATATAGCACTTAATATATGCTAGGTACTCTGCTAAGCACTTACCAATTATCTTATTTGAGCCTCACATAATGCTCAGTGGTAGATAATATAATTGCATCCCACTCTGCAGATGAGAAAACTGAGAAATACAGTTAACTAACTTGCTCCTATTCATACAACTACTAAGTAAATGTCTAGAGTCAAATTTGAATTAAGATATTGCAAACTCCAGGCCTAGTATACTAGAAGCTAGTCTTGGGGGAAGATAGAGAAATTGGAAAATATAACTTTCAGAGTCTTCAATGAATTATTATTTGGAGAATTGTGACCAGCTGTTCTCCCTTTATGTTTATACCAAAATGAGGGAAACAGAGCCTAAATTATATTAGAAAAAGTTAAGGTTATAATGGAAGAACGTCTTCAGACTCTTTCCTGCCACTTGAAACAAAATATATCTTTGAAGAACACTGATCATCTGTCATCCTTACCATGTCTGTTAGATGGTAACCTTTTTATGGGAGCAGATATTTTATGAGAACAATATTAAACTTATAATTATAATAATAATAATGATCATCATCATAATCATAATAAAAATAATAAAAACTTTTCCAAACATCTCTGGCATTTCCACAGCAAAATGTCATTTTTTCACTTGACCCACCATATAACCTCCTCAATGGTCTCCCTGTGTCAAATTTTGCTGATACTTTCAGTGTAAAATGTTGCTAGGCAGGCAGTTACTATGCTCAACTATACCCAAATTATGAATGAGTGAGTGTGTGTGTGTGTGTGTGTGTGTGTGTGTGTGTGTGTGTATGTGTGTGTGTGTGTGTGTGTGAGAGAGAGAGAGACAGACAGACAGACAGACAGAGACAGAGAAAAACAGAGCGAGAGCGAGAGCGAGAGAGAGAGAGAGAGAGAGAGAGAAGAAAAGAAGGAGGAGGAGGAAGTGAGGTGAAGAAAGGAAGGAAAGAATTCTATAATTTCTTTTTTCTCACAATGAACTTCAGAAACATCATCCATTTAAGTGCCCTCCTCTTGAAATAATTTCCCAGTTCATATCCACAGTGTTGGCATCTGTATCTCAGCTGGATAACAGCTTAAAAAAATTCTTTACCCAGAGAGAATTATTTTAATAGAGGTCATAGGCTTAGTTAGACTCTCATCTAACTGATGTATCAAGCATCCACAAGGTGGGAGAGACATTTTATTCCTCCAGAGACTTTTCTCCATACCTACAAAATCTTTCCTTTAAGGGCTGTTATTCTGCCTTACACAAAACTACAAGTTTTGATTCTATTGAGCTTGACCAAATTAATGTGGATTTAATTGAAAAGTACACTGTATCCATTCCTGACTGCCTATAGGGAAAACAACAGAATCATTGATTTTTAGTAATTCTTAATGTCCATGAGTAATTATCTCCTTAAATTCTATATTATGCTTACACCAGTGTGACCCTGAATGGAATATGAATCCAGAAAATGAAATTACCGTAATTATATGTTTTTAGATTTGTTCCAAACTAATGGAAAAGATCCTGAACAGAGAAGACCAAAAAATTAATTCTGATCTTTTATCAGCAAAATATCTCCAATATTTGGAATAGTATGATGAAGCTCAGGGATTTCAGAAAGGAAAAATGTTTTCATATTCACAATTGAAGTTTCCTTTTTTTTCTTTTTAATAGCAATGTTCAAGAGAAAAATGTCTCAACACAGTAGCACTGTCTAGCTTTGAGAACTAAAGGTTCACCAAATGTGTGGTATTTAGATAGGAATATAATAGACTGACAAAACCGGATTCGAGCAATCAAATATGGAATGTGGTCTTTCTGTGTTGCTTTGTGTAACCACTTTGGTTTATTTCACCATTTACCATATTTGACTCTTTTGGTTGGTGAATTAAGGGAACTGGGAACATGGAACAAGTTTTCCTCAGGATCACCAATTTCTAGCATGGATAGGACAATTTTCAACATTTTCTCACAACTTCTTGAATTTCCCTCCATGTCCCAAAAATGCCTAGAATTCTCCAACCATAAATCCTACATTTTTTTTAGTTTTTTTTTGCAAGGCAAACAGGGTTAAGTGGCTTGCCCAAGGCCACACAGCTAGGTAATTATTAAGTGTCTGAGACCTGACTCCAAGGCCAGTGCTTTATCCACTGCCACCTAGCCGCCCCTCATCCTACATTTTTAATGTGTGCTTTTGTAATAGTAGAAATACCATTGTCATTAAATTCTTTCAAAATTTAAGAGCAATTGAAATTCTTTTTTAAAAAGAAGGTAGTTTTTTTTAAAGGAAAAGAGAAACAAGATCTTATGAAGCACCAACTACATGCCAGTCATTGTACTTTCCAAGCACTTTGTGAATATTTTACCATTTGATTATTTATTTATAAAATCATTTATTAGAGAGAGAGACAGAGAGACAGAGAGACAGAGAGACAGAGAGAGAGACAGAGAGAGAGACAGAGAGAGAGTTTAAGGTAAACTAAACTATTCTTCTGAACTGGCTACTTTCAATCTGTAATTCAAATTGGGAGGATGTCATGCTGACTGCTTTCCAATGCCTAGAGTTGGGGGAAAGTAAACATGAAATTGACTGATGCTAAACTAGGAAATAGAAAAATGAATAGTATGTAAAAAAAGAGCTTTTAAAATATGATTCTGTTATCTAGGGTCAGACTTTCTGCAACCTCATCACTCAAGAAAAAAAGGAAGTGGGAGGAGGAGGTTGAAAAGGATATATGGGGAAGGGGAAACTAGGGACTTGTGAAGATCCACTTTATGGTAAAGGACTTCTGAGTTCCATTCACTACTTTTTTTATTTTTAGTTTCTATGCATTTTTAACTACCTTGGTTATCTGATTTAATAGACCTTAGCAGATTAAAAGCAGATAAATGGAAAGAGGAAGCTGATAAAGAGACAGGCAGCTCATGGCAAAGAGAATAGCTGTCCCAAGAGAGAAAGTGATATGCCAACTATTGGCCTGAGTAATCAAGAAAAGATGAAAAGACACCATTTTCTTCAGCATACTGTGTGTAAGAAGAAAAAAAATTATAGCATATGATAGACTTTAGAAAGATTTTTACTATAAAACTTAAAATATTTGGTGATGAAAGTGCTAAGCTTTTAGATTTTGGGGTTTGGTCTGATTTAGTTCTATTCAGACCTATTCTTGCATCAGTGTAGGGACTGGCTCAAGGGAGGAATCTACCTTTGCCAAAGAAAATAGGCATGACTGTAGAATTGAGCAACTGCTGTGCCATCTTTTTTTTTTTAATCTCAGAAAGTTGCCTGAAGGCCCTGAGAGACTTCATTACTTTCTTAAGGTCAAAGAGTCAAGATGTATAAGAGGCAGGATTCAAATCCAGATTGTCTTAACAATGAGATCTGGTGTATATATATATATATACAATGCCAGGCTGTCTATCATACAAATGGCACTAATTAATCTGAAAAAAGATCCACCTTTATAGAATACTTAATTTCTTGAAAATATCAGATTAATTAGGCATTTCTGTTTTAAGTATAAAGAGTAGGCAAGCTTTATAGGGAATGTACTGACTACTCAGAAGAATTAAAAAACTAAATAAAATAATCACTTTTCTAGAAACAGGACCAAAGTATATCTAATTATAGTCTACACTAAAACTTTGACATATGACCCTCGTAAAGTGTATTATTAATCAATTTTTCTATATACAAACTGAGAATTTCAAAATTGGTCAGTATTAGACATGCCAAGATTATAATGTTCTAAAAAACTACTTTTAAAAAGAACTAACTAGAGGGGCAGCTAGGTGGCACAGTGGATAAAGCACTGGCCCTGGAGTCGGGAGTACCTGGGTTCAAATACTGTCTCAGATACTTAATAATTACCTAGCTGTGTGGCCTTGGGCAAGCCACTTAACCCCATTTGCCTTGCAAAAACTTTAAAAAAAAGAGCTAACTAGAGCAAGGAAAAGTAGTTACTTAAGTAGACATTTCTTAAATTTTCCTTCTTTCTCTACATCTTACATATAAATATCCTTTACAGTCATCTCAACTATAAAATATGATTTCTTTTATCCTTTAATGTTCTTTGTAATTAAATTTATTAGATCCTTTGATTCTTTCTCCAGAGTGTTTCACTTTATGGGCTCTATTTTTAACCATTTATCTCCTAAGTGTTTAACTCTGCCACAATAATTGTTCATTCTACATATTTAAAATCCATTTCATTTGATATCCTTTCTCTAACTTTGATTTATTTCCTCCTCTTATTCTTATTTATTTATTTGTTCATTTTTCTCAAATATAAAACAGTTAAAATATAATTAAACAACTAAACTTTCAACTTATTTATGATAGACTGCTGTAACATGAATTATAATCCAAACTAGAAATATGAAACAGTAAACAGTATCATTCATGCTATTTCAAAACTTTTTACTTAATAAATCCTAAAAATAAATAATTACTTATTAAGCACCCATTATTTTCAGTGAACTCTGTTCCTATCAGGGATAAGCATAGGACTTGACCAATGATTTCATTGGCATGGGGAACTCTGTGGATGAGGAAACTACCTTTCATCTAGAGATGGAAATATAAAAATCAATTATATCCTGCTGACCTATATTGATCCTATCTATAAAGACTGACAATTCAAACATGGAAATATAATAGATAAATGAATCAATATGTTCCAAGGTAGACTACAGGGACAAGGGGAAAATTAAGAAAAAGTACCCTGAGAAAATTTAGCACAATTCACATTGTGAGTACTCAGAAAATGTGTCCTGCATTATCAATAGTAATAAACTGGCATTCTTACAAGTTCCTATATATATGATGATATATACTCCTCTACTCTTTGCATTTGTACTGTCATTTTTCCAACTCCTGGATGTTTTCTCTCCCCCATCTGTGATTCTTCTTTTCCCTAAAAACTCTATTTAAATCATACATGTACAGGAGATAGATCTTTTGTGATTTCTACCCTCAAACCACCATCCTAAATAAGTGCCTTCTCTATGAGATTACCTTCCATTTATATGTACATAATTATTTGCATGGTTTCTTTCCCATCACAATTTGAATTCTGTGAAAGCAAGTAATTTTTTTGCCTTTCTCTATATCCTCATTTCTCAGACAGTGCCTGGCATGTTTTTAAAAAGGACATACTTAATTATGTTTGTTGACTGTGTGACTAGTTAAAAGAAGTAACTGACATAAAAGGTATTATCTGGGACATGTTTGATTGGAAAATGTGGGCAGGAAAAGCAGGGAAACAGATGGGCAGCCTCACTTTCATATAATAACCATTCTAAGACACAAAGATAGATAGCCAATTCCTTAGGTAGATAGAATCTGTAGGCAATTTATGGACAACAATCAAACAGAAGAAAAAAACCCAAGAGTTGTAATTCACAGTGGTGCATTCTTTCACATTGATAAAACCAGTATCACTGATACTGATACTAATTCACTTAATCATCATCATTATATATAAATATAAAACACTTCTATTTAATTATGTTTTTATATTTTATCAAATATTTCCATATATATGTATATATGATATAATAAATAGAGGGTGTTTCTAAAGTCCTTTAGAACATCATATGTATATGCTATAAATACACTAAAATAAATGTGTATATGCATACACATAGCTATATTATGCATGCATGTATAAATATATGTATATGTGTAAGGATAAAACCTATCACATGTATTTAAATGTAATAATTTATCCTGGCCCTTAAGAATATTAAAATTACATGCTATTTATACAATTTAGCAACAAACAGTTGAAATGAGCCTTTAATGTATAAAGAATACATGGAGGGCAGCTAGGTGGTACAGTGGATAGAACATCAGCTGGAATCAGGAGGACCTAAGTTCAAATCTGCCCTGGATAAGTCACTTAACCCTATTGCCTTGGGGAAAAAACAAACAAAAAAAAAGAATGCAGAAGTTAAATAATCAACTTGTTAGCATTATATTCAAATGATAAATGGTATTATTAATATTGTTAATATAAAGTACTAAATTATGACCTGTGTATGTGAATAAATTTTACTTTAAATTTTTTTTTTCCCAAAATAAGTTTTTTTTAATTTTCTCTTGTTAGTTGCTGGATATTTTCAATGATCATTTCTCTTTGTAGCTGACCTAAATTTCTCTTTATTCTTAGAAAAATTTGAGACTATAAAGCTAGCATCTTAGTGAGCTGACATTACTCACAGCATTTATATTGAATTGTCTCACATTTCCTCCCCATGTTATACCTTTGGTAACACATTAAAAGTGGAAAGAAAAAAGTAATTGCAAATATGAAATTCCTGTAATGGAATTTTGCATTGTAAAGTCAACTTTCAGTCTGGGGAACTGAAAGATGGGGAGGGGGCAGAGGTAACATGAAGCACAATTTAGTTCCTTTTCTTTCCTCTGGTCATTGCTACTTCCAAAGATTCTCAGAATATATTGCACTGTTATATCTACTCGTGTACAAAATTATTTTAAGGAATTAATTTTACCAGATTCCCTTTAACACTATAATTCTTAGAATTTATATTATTATTGCTATTACTATCTGAATTTTTACCATTTTCCAAAGACTATCTTAATCTTCCTGGTTGTTAATATTTTTTGCTTGATGAAATTGCCCTGAAATTCCTTGTGTATAAATTAATAGAACCTCAGCATACTATATTCTCAAGAACAATGTTTCAATTTTGTGTTTTTTTGCTTTGTTCCTTTGAATACAACAATCGCTTCATATATATTTGTTATAACTGATTTGTTTTTTAATTTTTCATGTATTTTCAAATAAATTATCTCTTTTTGTTTTTAGAATAACCATTTAAGGTAGAAAAGAATTATATTATTGATAAAAGCTGCTTAGAAAAATGGACAGTATTCTGGCAGAAATTAGTATTAGATCAACAACTCATACCATACACCAAAATAAGCTCCAAATGGATCTGTGACTTTCATCTAAAAGGTCATAACATAAACAAATTAGAGGACTAAGGGGAAAAATTCTTTTGGATCACAAGAGATAAAATGGGTAGTTTTGATTATATAGATTAAAATGGTCCTATACCAACAAATCTACATTTAGGTCTTGATTAGTGTGAATAATGAATACTGTGAAGAAATCACATGTATTTAAATTTGCACTATTCAAAGTTATAATTACATAAAATATGGTAATTGGTTCCAGTCTAATGGAAATAAGTAACACAAATTCGAATAATGCAACCATTTTACAGGATTCATTATTTATACTAACAGGGCATAGCTATAATATTAAGGAGAAAGATAAGAGGGAAATAAGCAAATGGAAAAGTATTTGCAGCATAATGAATTAATATTCAAGATATATAAGGAACTGATTTAAATTTGTAAGATTGAGAGCCTTTTACCAATAGGTAAATGCACAAATAATATAACAATTTCAAAGGATGAAATCCAAGTTATTAGTAACTAGGAAAAAAAGTATTTCAACTAATAATCAAAGAAATGCAAATTACAGAAACTTTGAGGTTTCACCTCACAACTATTCAATTGGCAAGATGACAAAAGAAGAAATAACAGATGTTAGATGTGTTTTGGAAAAAGTTACATTACTGGTAGAGCTGTGAATTGTTCTGCCCATTCTGGAAAATAATTTGGAACTGTGCCTCAAAAGTCACTAAAATGTATGTACCCTTCCCTCAGCTATATCCCTATTAGATCTAACCTACCAAAGAAAACAAATTAGGAGCAAAGGGACCTATTTGTATAAAAATATTTAGAGCAGCTCTTTTCATAGTAGCCCCAAACTGAAATGAACAGGGAGTCTTCACGCAGAATATTAGTGTGCTTTAAGAAAGGATTAAATGGATAGCTACAGAGGAAACTGAGAAGACATTTGTGAACTGATACTTAGTAAAATGAACAAAAGCCTGATAATTTATACAATAATAACTTTATAAAGAAAAGTAATAGAGAGATTTCAAACATGGCCAAAGCATTAATTTGTTCTGCTATACTATACATCTATATATTAAAGATTTGCTTTTATTTCTATTTTTAAAATCTGTTAAATAAGACACATGTGCAAAACAAGGACAAAAAAGTTTATGCCATATATTCAACACTTGTTTTAATATACTTTGTTGCAGTACAGTGATGTTGCTCTGAATGATCCACATTGATAAAGATGAGAATACACTGTATCATCTTTCTTCAAAAAAGGTATTTCAATTCATTATCTTGATTGAGTTGGACTACTAGTGATATAATTGCTATTTGGTCATGAATGGGGAATATTTATAGAAAAATGGATTTTTAAGTGCATACCATATATGTGTGTATACATATATGTATATACACATACATATATCTATTTTTAAAACTATTATGCTCTTAAGACTAGAAATAATCTTAAAATAATTTGTTTAAAGTGAAGGTATATCATCTCTTTTTAGACAAAAGAAAAATCTGTGATACAAAAAGGTCAATGATTTGCATTTGGCCACATAACAAGTCAGGAGTAGAATTGGGATTAGAGCCCGATACATATCCAGTAAAATCTGCTGCTATAGTTGACAACAGATTCCTTCTCTTTATGTTGTCAGGAACTCGGGACACTATAGAACTGAGGGAAAAAGAGAGACCCAGATGTTCCCACCTCAGATTGCTTCTCTATATCCCACTATTGTGGGCTTGCTAAAAGGGTAAAAAAGTTATTCCATTTCTGTGAGGGATATTTAGAGCATCAAGAGGTTGCCTCGGTGCTAGTGTATTTTGTGTTTTGGTAGACTGGCTGAGGGCTAATGTAGAAAGGAAGTCAGCTGTTTGAATGAGAGTATGTTCTTGGTGTGTATCCATATGAGAAAGAACAGACTCTTGTGGCCCTAAGAAAAAGACCGAGAAAGGATGTGTCTAAGGGTGCAAAAAGGCAAAAGGCAAAAGGACCTGATTCATGACTCCTAAAAACATGGTAAACATTTCATTTATGCCTTTATTTCCAAAAGTATGAAATCCCTGAGTTCTGAAAGAATTTGCATACATGATTAGGAAAATACTAACTGAGATCTCTTTAAAATTGTGGAAAACACAATGGGCACTAGAGGAATGAAGAAAGAAAAATGCTTTCGTGACTTTTGATTGCAGGGGGAGGTATATTTTCCAAACTAGAGACTGGTGAGTAGGAAAGACCTGAATTGAAATCGAACCCCACTTACTAGCTACATGACTCCAGGCAAGTTACTAAGCTTTATTTGCCTCAGTTCCCTTATGTAAAATGAGCTGGAGAAGGAAACTGCAAACTATTCCAATATTTCTGCCAAGAAAACCTTAATTAGGGGTGACAAAGTGTTGTGAAGATTGACTAATTTTTAGACCCTAGGTGACAAAAGTGACTTTATTTTTGACCACTGATTGAAACACCTATTTAAAAGTATATTCCTGCATGTTCCCTACTGGCTGACTCACCTAATTTGGGCAATGAAGGTAATGTTATGCTAATCATTTAGCAAACTTCAACTAATCTAAATATTCAGTGGTAACCACAATACTATTGTGGTAAATAAGGTGTCTCATCTTCCTGACCTTTCTCTCACTTAGTCTCCTTGAATCTGCCCAATGATGACAATCAGATAAAGGCAAAGAGTCAAAGACTTGGGTTCTTAATTGGGTTCTGAATCCCATTGTATACCCAAGTCTATAGTAGGGATGGATAGTCATATATTTATATGCTTTTGAATAGTAAACTGCCTAATCCACATCCCTGTGAGCTGTTGTATTCCTTCTAGGTATTTTTTTTCCTTTGTAGTGCCATTGTCTAATATCTGGCATATGGTACATGGTCAACAAATGCTTACTGACTTAATGATTATATCAAAACTCTCAGAACATTAGGTGACATCTGTTTTAAGAATATGGATAAACTGGTAAATGTTCTGAGGTGATCTTGCCACATGAATCCCAACTGAAGGAAAGAGAGGTAATTACCTTGGAGATGACAAGACTTGAGGAAAATGTATGGCATTATATTCAAATACTTGATGAACTATTATGTAAAGCAAACAGAAAACTTGTTATTTTTTGCTTCATAGGGATGATCTAGAAGTTGAAGAGAAACAGTTTACTATTTGATATAAGGAATAATGAAAGTCATATAAAATTGCAATGGACTGCCTTAGAAGGTAGCAGAATCTTCATCATTAATAAAGTTCAAGGAGCAAGACTGGAGAACCACTCTTCAGAAATATTTTAATAAGATTCATTTATATATTAATTATTCAAGATAACCATATAGGATCATAGATGAACTGAAATTACTTTGGATGTCATTGAATCCAAGTTTCCCTTTCTCTCACACTGATAGTCACAATCAAATGTGAGAACTGAACCTGGGTCTTCCAGATACTAAGTTCAGTGCCTATTATTCCAAATTTCCTCTGTTTTCTCAAAATATGTGATACTATGTATGATACTGAATGTGTAACTTAAATGACACTTTTCTTTGCTTTCCTGTTATATGTATAAAAAGGGCTTAATCAGTGTTGACCAATCAAAATTATTATTTTTCATATTATAATTGGGCAGTTTCAGTAGGTAAGAGTTTTACAAATTTAGGGTAATAATAT
The DNA here is from genome assembly GCF_037893015.1 of Macrotis lagotis. Classification (NCBI taxonomy): domain Eukaryota; kingdom Metazoa; phylum Chordata; class Mammalia; order Peramelemorphia; family Peramelidae; genus Macrotis; species Macrotis lagotis. The sequence continues at coordinate 187,201,960 of NC_133664.1, read as the reverse complement.
TTTTTTCACTGCTGAATAGTATAAAGGCTATTGAAATTATATTTTTAATCTAGCAAAGGTTTTGCTTTAAAACCAAAAAAACTGTCATGTCAGATTCTATATTTAGTATATTTGACATAAATGTCAGTTTCAAGAGATTATACAAAATAATATAATTGAGTTCATTCTCCTCTATTCAAAGCAGGTACTTAGTAAATGACAGGAATGAAATTCCTGACAGATTTTTAAGCCAATCAGTTTTCTCAGATCCCAGATTATGAGAGACACTTATACATAGGAATAAAGAGAAAGTTATCACATAGAGACAAAATATATGAAATCAAGGGTAGAATGGGTGGCAGAATGACAACATAGAATGGGACCAAATCTACAATTTATTTTACTTATTAAAGCAGAGAATGTTAATATTACCTTGTCAATATATTTTACTTGAAAAAACAATGAATGACTTCAATTTTATATTGGTTTATTAAATTATAGAAATTTCTCTCAATTATTCTATTTATCACTACCAAAATCTAGTAGGAAGTTAATAAAAAAGGAACTCTCATTCAGATAACTCAAAATACACAAAATCTCTATGAGATGATCTAAGAAGACACACACACATAAGAATGTTATAGACAATCACAAAATAATCCTTTGCAATACTTCTTAAGTTTCTTTGTGTCATGGACTCATAACAGTTCAGTGAAACCGAAGGCTGCCTTTTCAGAATAATATTTTTAAATTAATGAAATAAAATTATAAAATTAATAGGATTATAAAGGAAGCCAATTATACTGAAATGTAGTAATTAATAGATAATATATGTAGTATAATAATGATAATAGCTAACATTTATACGAAATCTACTACGTAACAGGCATTGTGTTTTTTTTGTCTGCCAAATCACATTTTTGACACAGTACACATAAAATTCACTAGAGCAGTCAGATACTTTTTCAAAACTATTTTCTAATAATACCTTGCATTGTTTTATACCCACATGGAACAAAAATGTTTGAGAACTGCTCAACTATAGTGGTTAGACCCATTTAAATCCTGACTCGGCCATCCAAATTGTTTGCTAACCTTCTTAGTTTAAGTGTCATCTTCAAATGTGATGAACATTCCATCATCCACACCTTTATCCAAGTCACAGACAAAAATGTTAAATAGAACAAAGTTAAGTACAGATGCCATGTATAATCCTCCAGGACACCCTGTCAAGTTGTCAATGACACTGACATTGGCCGCTAATGAGTACTCTTTTAGTTTAGACATTAACTGGTTTTAAATTCTCTATCTTCAAATCTTCATTTTTCTCTCTTCTCCATAAGAATTATATGGAATACTTTATCAAAAGATGTCACAGTAATTTGAGAATTGATTAATATTGGCATTTGTAGTTTGGAGTGGGGACAGAAAAGAAAAACAAAATCCCCTCTCAGCCTAGAGAAAGATTTGGGAATTAATTCTTGAACCTTTGAACCAAAAGGTAAAATTGAGTCATACTCCAGACTTATTAAAAAGAAATAATCTTTGTGAGACAGAATCAGAGGAAGGAGACTGAGTTCATTGACTACTTAAGCTCCTCTACTGATAGCTTCCTCTTTTGTCTCATAGATTTTGGATCTCTTTAAGAAGCCCTAGATGTGGAAGAATCAGAAAAGGTCTCAAGTGAGATATGGCATCTGAGCTGATCTTTAAGAAAATCAAAATATTCTAAGATGAAGGAGTAATATTTTACATTAGTGGGAGAAGAGTGTGTGCACATATGCACTCTATAAATATAGTAGCCATGTATATGTATATGTATCTTGGAATGTGCATGTGTGTATATTTAAATGTTATGTATATATTCATAATGTGTGCATGTTATGTGTATTGTGTTTATATGCATGTATATTTGTTATACATGTATCCATGTGTTGTGTGTGGGCATATGCATGTTGATATGTGTGCATGTATATATCTATGTTTATATGCATTATGAAATCTGTTTAGGTAGAGTATACAAAAGGGAGCAATGTATAAGATTAGAATTACAAAGTTTATATGGAACTTAAAAATAATGATTAATATACAAGTGGGTAAAAAGGCATACATCAATTATAAACAATTCCTGGAGGAATAAGAAATGGCTTTGTAAAGAAGGTAGTATTTGAGTTGATTCTTAAAGTTTGTGTCATATTTCAAGGGCAATATGTAAGTTTTGGGGGCAGGATAAAGGCAGCATTCCAGGCAGAGGGAATTTCATGACTACTGTCACAGAGGTGGACAATTATAGTATGTATCTGGGGAACATAAGGTGGAAAGAAGAGAACAAGGACAGATTGTGGAATGGTTGTGATGACAGGCTGATTTAGTAAGTAAGCAATGTAGAAGAGCTATTACAGTTGACAATAATATAAAAGATGAATTTGAGGGAAAAGACACTGAAGGCAAAATGACTACTTAAGAGACTCCAAGGTAATGAAGAGTTGAATTAAAAGGGTCATCAGCATAGGATTGAAAAAATAGTCTAATATTGAAGATATAGAATCAATGTATATTAACAATTAATTGGATGTTGGAGGCAAGGAAAAGAGAGGATTTGATCAAATGAAGTTTAGAAGTGAGAAGGAAGGGTTAGTGCTGGAAAAAAGGGGTAGAGCCAAAAAAGTGATAAAGGTATTCACTTTTTAATTATTCACATTGACACTACTCAATATAGTTCTGGAATATTTCCTATTTAGAGCTAATTGGTAGGCCTAAATGACATACTTTAATCATTTAAAATTAAAGAATTTCCATTTCTTCTGATGACATACTTTGAAATTGGTTTATTCAGTTAATAATGAGTTTTCTTTAACATTAGTTATATTTTCCCAATTTATTTTGTTTAACTGTTGAATGTTGAAATGATCTTAGATAGCCTAGATTACAGCATCCACCTTCATTTTGGAGCCAAGAGAGCTGAGGTTCAGAAAGAGGAAATGATTTTGCCCTAAACACCCTTTCACCAGCTAATGGCAGCATCTGAACCATATGCTCTTGTTCCCTTTGCTCTTATGATTCTATCACAGTCCTCCTAATATTTAGCCAATTAATATATCCTTAAAAAAAGAAAAGAGGCAAATACAAAGTTTCAAGTAAGCTAATCAGGAAAAATTGAATTCTCCAAATTTTCTTCTGAATGCCTCTTTTAAAAAAAGGTTATATTTCTTTCAATTCCATCTGGAATTCTTTTAAGGCAACGATGGATAATATCTGTACCTGTTCAGTGGAGGATTTACATACATTGTATTAGTTAAAAGAGTTGTATTCAGTTGTCATCAATATTTTCCAAGCTATTTCCTTTTATTTTTTTTTCCTGCTGAAATCTCTGCCAAGCACACTCTTCAACAGACACTAAAATAATTTGGGTATTTGACATTCTATCCAAAATTTCTGTGGAAATATGCCAGATTTGACATCTGTGAGAAAGTGGGTAATTTTTTATTACCCACAGAGAGCAAAGGCTTAGTCTGATATTTTGCTACCTCCACACATCTCCTTAGAGAGAGTTGCTACTAGAAGACAGATGACTAGAACACAGATGAAAAAAAAAACCGGGTGCTAAAGAAAGTTATATAATAATTTTACTATGACCAGGAAATTACAGAAATTCTGGAAATCAAAAGGAGTTGTGACAAAAGAAAATTTAAATTTTAAAATGTAAAACACCTTTTTTTATTACTATCACAATATTATATCTCAGACTGATTTGACTAAATTTCAAAACAATTACTTATCTTCCCTCTCCCTAAACTTAGTTTTAATGGCAAATTATTATTTTTATTGTCTCTATAGCTCAAGTTATGGGTTCACAAACTAGCACAATCTTTTAATTTCATAAAATATTGCTATTCATATGAGAGTTAAGATTTAAAACAGCTCTTTTAAATGACAGGTCTTTAAAATAAAATAAAACCTATCCTTACAGATATACCTAACAAAAGTACAGATTTAATCTACTAAAATGTTTAACAGGATTTTCTTTGGAAACAGCATTTATTCTTAAACTTGCTTTGAGCCAAAAATATGTAACATAATGCCAAAACATAAAGTAAATGATTAGGAAATGTTTCTTAATTTAGTTATTGAACCTTATATAAATTATGCAAGACATCAGCTTTTATAAGTATAACAAATATCACGTTAGCAATTTGTCTCTATATCTCAGTGTCTGGCATTTGGGGGGAGGGATGAGGGAAACAGGAGGTAATGGACCTATGTTTTTATTGATGTTAGAAACTTCCAACATGAGGAAATACTATCTCCCAGTGTAGATTACCAAACTAGCCAGCAACTAAAATCTTAAGACAGCTTTCTTGGGCACTGGTAAGTTCACTTGTCCTCTGGTCAACGACAGAACTTTGAATTGTGCTTATATTAATGTATATTTATTTTACATATATATCCATGTGTTGTATGTAGGCATATGCATGTTAATATGTGTGCATGTATATATCTGTGTTTATATGCATCATGAAAGCTGTTTAGATAGAGTATATGAAAGGAAACAATGTTTAAGATTAGAATTACAAAGTTTATATGGAACTTAAAAATAATGGTTAATAGACAAGTGGGTAAAAAGGCATACATCAATTATAAACAATTCCTGGAGGAATAAGAAATGGCTTTGTAAAGAAGGTAGTATTTGAGTTGATTCTTAAAGTTTGTGTCAGATTTTAAGGGCAATATGTGAGTTTTGGGGGCAGGATAAAGGCAGCATTCTAGGTAGAGGGAATTTCATGACTAGCGGCTAGCTTTCTGTCAGCTCATCAATATGACCTATTAGGCTTCCTGGTACATAATTAATAATAAATCCTTGTGCCCAATTTTACCAAACAAGTCTATTGACAAATATCTATTGGAACTTTGGGTGGAAAATCTCCTTTAATACACCATGATATTTTCTAAGTTAGTCAAATTAATATTTATCCAATTTCAGAGGAAGTCATTCCATATCTCAATAACACTCCAAATTAGGAGTGAAGTTTTTTAAAATAATATTTCTATAGTACTTTCATATATCAGGTGTCTAAAATGTCTATGATTCATCTGTATAGATACTTCTTCTAATGATGTAAACCATTACTCTGACAATTCTAGTAGATATTTTTGATGAATTATAGTAGCCAAAAAAAAAAAACCCTCATCATGTATTTGTTGGCTAGTCTTTGGAGGGCATGTCTCTCTGGAAGCTCTCAAACAGTTTATCACCAAGGCTTTGGTTTAAGTCTTTTCAGCTTGGCAGGATCTGATAAAGTTTGAGCTCTGTCATACCACAATGAGGCATTAAATGGGGAAAAATAAATCTATTTTACAGCTTAACTGACAAATGATTTTTCAACTGTTACTTGGAGCAAAAGAAAGCTGTAGTCATACAATGGCTAGATTTCAGTAAATCATGGTGAGGACTTTTATATGCTACTCTTATGGAGAAGATAAAGATATAGACTAGATGAAAAAGTAGGCATAGAAGATAAAGCTCTAAAAGTTAGGAAATTCTGCCTCACCTATTTATTAGTTATGTTAACATGGTCAGGTCTTTTAACTCCTACCTCTATTTTTTTCATCTACAAAATGGGATAATGATGACACTATCAGAATTGTGAGAAAAAAGTAAGATAATATTGGTATGCCCTTCATTATTATTGTTGTTCAATTATTTCATTTATGTCTTCTCTTTGTGATTTTGGTAAAGATATTATGATGGTTTACCATTTTTCTTCTCTAACTCATTTTAAAAATGAGGAAACTGAGGAAAACAGGGTTAAGTAACTTGCTTAGAAATACACAGCCAATGTGGGTCTGATCCAAATTTAAACTCAGGTCCTCCTGATTTCAAGTCAAGCACACTAGACTACCTAGCTATTTAGCTGGCCTTAAAAATCTTAAAGCAAAGGGGTGGCTAGGTGGCACAGTGGATAAAGCACCGGCCCTGCAGTCAGGAGTACCTGGGTTCAAATCTGAGCAAGCCACTTAACCCCATTTGTCTTGCAAAGACCTAAAAAAAAATCTTGAAGTACTATATAAGTACCAGCTAAGATGATGAGGAGGGGGAGGAGGATGGTAATATAGTTATATAAATGAAATGTCGACTTAAATGGAATTGTATTGTTATATCCTAGGGACCATCATTAGACTTTTCATGTTTTATATTTTCTGACAAGTTTACACAATTTTTTCAGATCACAGAAACCTGACATACTGTTCAACAGAATCAGAATCCAACTTTTTGGGCCTTTAAGTTGCAGAGAAGGTGAAATTCTGCATCAGTAGAAGTAATTTCCTCCTTTGGATATTCCCTACATCCTGAATTCTTAAGGCCAATTCTTACATTCCTATTTTTCTAAGACTTTAAGTTCAGTGTTGTTTTGGCTATATAGCAACCACAAAGTTGACATGAGCTCTGACTTTATTAGTAAAGTCAGTTACTAGAGGTAATAGTCCTGCCAAGGTCCAAATATCTCTGGAGTATTGTGCTCAGTGCTCTACACCACATTGTAGCATTGATACATTGCTAAGCTAAATTGTGTCCAGAGGAAGGTTTTTAGTATAGTAAGTAGCCTCAAAATAATGCCAGAAAAAAACAGTTGATAGAAGGAATGAGGCATGTTTAACCTGAAAAAAACGACTTCATAATAATTCAGTGAGAATTGACAAAAAACATGAAGAGCTATCACATGAAAAGACTAGATTTGTTCTACTTTGTCATAGAAGACAGAATTATAAAGAAAGGGTAGAATTGTAGAAATGCTGATGTAGGCTTGGCATAACAAAAGAAAATAACAATTAAAACTATTGAAAAACAATAGGGCATATCATAGTTCTAAGACTCTAAAAGAGAGTTTACTGCAAGCCTGATATTTTTTGGTTTTTCTTAATTCTGAACTTAAGTAATAAAAGAAGCATTTGCAGAATGTAAAGTAGAATAGAAGAGGATTGTACATGAACCTGAAACTGTGAATTTATTATGTACAACTTGCTTTTCTAATAAATAAATATTGAAGTTATCATTTAAATTTCTTTTTTATCCTTCTCTCTCTTGCCCTAGAGCATATGATCATTAGACATATAGATATATATATATATAGATATAAATATATAGATATAAATGTAGACAGATATAGATGTAGATGTAGATGTAGATAGATATAGATACAGATATAGATATACTGCTATTTATCAATTCTTTCTCTGGATCCAGAAGGTATCTTCTTTTATACGCCCTTTGTAGTTAATTGGGTATTTATAATAGTCAGAATGACATGGTTGGTTGCTCAAAGTTGTTTTTAAAAGAATATTGGTTTTATTGCATACTATGTTTCCTTGCTTCTGCTCATTTTTCAAATGGGAAAGCTGAGATGTAAAAGTGACTTTCCTGAAGTTGTAGTAAGATAGCCAAGCTAGGATTTGAAGTGAAGTTTTCTTGATTCCAAAATCAGTTGTTTTTCAGGCATTAGTCGAACCCTTCTTCGTGTCTTCAAGATTTGATGACTACTTATAAGAAATACTGTAGATAGATTTGGATTGAGAAGAACTAACACTTTAGCTGATTATAATAGTTAACTACATGATCTCTAAGGCCATCTTCCAAGTCTGTGAAATTCCCCCAGAGAGAGGCAATGTATTGACAAGTTCTTACTAAGTTGCATGTGATTGACATGAGATCATTTCTACTGAACAGATTTGGATAGGAGAAAAGGAAGTAGGCAATTGAAGGGCACCCAAATGGCAGCCAGCATGAAATGTAAACAGAAATCTGGGACTTCAGGCAAACTTTACCTAATTCACAGTTTTGCAAAGGACCAGTCCCAGATGTAAAAATCAAGGATTATTTCTTGAGATGCATTGTACATAGGGTAGAGTCTATATTTTTATGTCAAAAACAAGTCGAAGGATGGGGAAAGGGAAGGAACTTCCAAAAGGGAAGTTTTTTGGTGCTTTCTGATTATTGGTTAGGAATACCAAACAAAACAATAGACATTACTTTATGATTATATCCTAAAATTCAATAGTCTTTGTGAATTGTAGCTATTTTTTTAAATGCTAAATGAAAAAATACTTTTAAGAACTTAACTTTCTGACCCCCACTCTTCACATATGTCTTTTTAAGTATAATGCTTTGTCTAAATAAATCTTTATGTAAAAATGTTTTATCTAAATATGTAATATTTATTATGAATAGGTATGACATTATTAATTGAAAAAAATTAAGTGTCTACTACATGCAAAGCACCATGCTAGACTTTGTGAACACAAAATGCAAAGTGACACATTCCTTCTCAAAATCCTTTACACCTAGCAGCGGGTAAGAGACATGTGACCAAATAATTATAAATTAGACTATGACTAATTCATAAGAATTCAAACTCAGTGTGATTAGCTGATTCATTGAGGAAATGACACCTGAACAGAACTTTAAAGTGAAATAAGATATTTTAAAAGGAAAAGTTCAATGCAGATATGTGAAATAGTGGTTGCAAATGCTGAGTAAAAAGGACAGAAGATAAAGATACAGTCAGCATTTGAGTTTAGCTACAACTTAATTTATCTAAAGTAGAATAGTGAGAGATAAGATTAAGAAAGCAGAATGAGGGGTGGCTAGGTGGGGCAGTGGATAGAGCACCAGCCTTGGAGTCAGAAATACTTGAGTTCAAATCTGGTCTCAGATACTTAATTACCTAGCTGTGTGGCCTTGGGCAAGTCACTTAACCCCATTTGTCTTGCAAAAAAAAAAGTAGAATGAAATTTGATTGCAAGACTGAAAATTCCTCTAAGCTATTGGTATTATAATTGGTGGGCAGTGGGGAGTCACTGAATGTTTTTGAGCAGGAAAGTAATGTTATTAGAACTATGTATTAGCAAGTTTGCTTTAACAATGATGTGAAGGATGAATTAGAGAGTTGAGGCTAGTCAGGAAGACTAGTTGATTAAAGTAGTCCAAATGAAAGATAAAGACTGTCTGCACTAAGGAGACAATGGTGGGAATAGAAATGATATTAAAACATCAGACATATGAAAGTAGTACAATAGAAAAACTTTGCACCTGATTGGATATTAAAAATGAAGAACTGAAGAACAAAAAACAAGTTTGGGTGACAGGGATCAAAGGGATGCTATAAAGAAAAAAAAAAGAGTAGTAAGAGGAAATATATTATATAGGGAAGAAGACCTGAATGCATTTAGTACATGTTATATTTGAGATGACCAAGAGATAGATGAAAATGTTATACTGATGTCATAGAGAGAGGTCTGGGATAAAATAATCAATTGGGGAATTATGATAATAGAACTGATCACTGAAACAATAGATTTACATGCGATCTCCAAAGATGGGGGAAAGAACTACGACAGTTTAACAGGGCAACTACATTTAAAAATTAGGAAGAGAAAGAGGAACTACTGAAGTGATAGCTAATCATGTTTGCTTCAAATATTGTAAAACATTTTCTTTATCACAACTCTTGAGAGATAGTTTTTCAAGGTACTATCATGACTCTAATAGTACAGATGAAAAATTTGTAACTCCTAGACTTTAAATGGTTTACATATTTACTCTGACATAAATGTCAAATCTAGCTCTCTAGACTCTGAGTCTAGCACTATGCTTAATAATCCATGCAGCCCAGGAAGAAAAGTTTAACTTCTTTCCAAAAAGTAATATCTAGGAAAACCCCCCAAAATATACATCAATAATTGCAGTTATATAAAATTTTGAGTCCTTTCATAATTTCTCACTTCATTCCACTTTTCAGAGACTTTTTGAAATAAATAGCAATAGGTGGTTTAGTGGACAGAATATCGAAGTCAGAAAGACCTGAGTGCATATCATGTCTCAGACACTAGCTATATGGGCAGGTCATTTTTAACCCCTTTTGCCTCAAAAAAAAGAGATAGAAAGAAAGAAAGAGATAAAGAAGGAAAGAAGGAAGAAAGGAAGGAAAACAAGAAAAGAAAAACGAAAGTAAATCTCTGAAGTACCAACTCACACCTCTTAGATTGCTCAACATAACTAGAAAGGGAAATGATCAATGTTGGAGGGGATGTGGGAATGTCAGTGGAGTTGTGAACTGATCCAACCTTTCTGGAAAGCAATTTGGAGTTATGTCCAAAAGGCAATAAAACTGTACATACTCATTGATCTAATAATACCATTACTGGGTCTGTAGACTGAAGAGATCATGAAAAAGGGTAAAAATCCCACATGTACAAAATTATTAATAGTAGCTCTTTTTATAGAGGCAAAGAATTGGACATTATGGGGATGCCCATCAATTGGGGAATGGTTGAACAAATTGTGATATATGTGTATGATGAAACTCTATTGTTCTATAAGGAATCATGAGGGAGTTCAGAAAAATCTTGGAAAGACTTACATGAGTTGTTGCAAAGTGAAATGAGCAGGACCTGAAGAACATTATACACACTAACAACATGGACATGTTTGTTTTAGCAGTACAATAATCAAAAACAATTTTAAAAGACTTCTAGGGGCAGCTAGATGACACAGTGGATAAAATATCAGTCCTGGAGTTAAGAGGACCTGTGTTCAAATCTGAACTCAAACACTTAATAACTGCCTAGCTTGTGTGATCTTGTGAGAGTCACTTAACCCCAATGACTTAAATAGATAAAATTTTTTAAAAATACTTGTGATGGAAAATACCATCCATATCCAGAGAAGAAAATATGGAGCTTAAATGAAAACCAAAACTTTTTATCTTCAATTTTTAAAGCTGTCTTATGTATTGTTATTTTTTCTCTCTAATTTTTCTTCTGGTTGGATCTGATTCCCCTCTCATAACAAGATAAATGATGATCTATGCTTAGCATGGTTATAAATGTCTATAAATGCCTACATCATATTCCTTTCTATTGGGGGAGGGGGAGGGTAGGGAAGGAGGGAAAAATATAGAACTCAAACCTTTGCAAAAAAAATGACTGTTAAAAACTATCATTGCATGTAGCTGGAAAAACTAAATGAAATACTAAAAACAAAAAAAGTCAAACTTCTCACTAGAATTTTTAGGTGAATTCTTTTGTCCATGTAACTTTCAATAGTATGAACAAAAAGAACTGGAAAATCCTTTTTCCTGCAGTTTCCTTAGCCAGACACTGAATTCTTCTAAATAGTCCCCAAATGGCCTAGTTCCATTAAGCACTCTTTCATGGTTCTAAATCCTCATATTAAATTCTAGAAAAAGTGAGTGGCATGATTTGGCTCCTTTCTTATTTATTTATTTATTCATTCATTCATTCATTCGTTTGTTTGTTTGTTCATTTATTTATTTTTGCGCAGAGAAGCTATCTAAGTTCAAATTACTATTTCTTACTTCCTTATTTTTCTCTAGATCTGGCATATATCACCTTTTTTGTATTTTTAAAAATTATTTTCTTTTTTTTTTCAGTTTTAACATTCATTTTTAAAAGTTTGAGTTTCAATTATCTCCTTTAAATATTGCCATATATAAACTTAGGAAGTAGCTCCTATATGAATCAGTGGGTCCTAAGTAGGATTGTCTGATCTGCATAACAAGGCCTTCCACCTGGTTATCTGAGCAAATTTCTCCTACCTCATTGGTCACCAAAGGTTTTTCTGATAAGTTCAATTGAGTTCTGATCACTTTTCACTTTCTTTCTGATGAGGGAAAAGTTAGAATTATTTAAAGATTTCTACCAAAAGCACAGCTCTTTGATTTCAAATTTCCAAACAATACACCTTTTAACTCAGAATCACACACATACACCCTTATTTTAAACACAGCAATGAAAGTCTAATTATCTGAAGTTTCTTTGTTAACTCATTTTTTCTGAAGTTCACATTCCTGAGAGACCTGCTTCTCAATACAAGACTACCAATCTGATGTATAAATTTAAGCTGGCCTACTCATTGGTTCCAGTCATAATATTTTTATATTGCTACTTTTTGAAGCCAGCAATTAGTCATTTGATTTTGCAGGCTTTAGACCTGTAAACAAAGAGCCACCAATTTAAGGAAATTTATTTAAGGAAATAAGACACAAATACCATGAAAAAAATACCTATTTCTTTAGGAATAAGAGTAGAGAGTTTCAGCTAGGTTGGACAAATAAAGTAAAAAAAATCTTTTCAGAGTTCAGTACATCAGTATAATGGAAAAAAATGTAATATTTCTTAAACTATTAGCAAAAGCCATCCTTAACCAAATAACTGTAGTTTTGTATGTGTTGACTTCTTCTAAACTTTCCATTCTTTTTGGTTTGAAATGGTGCTTTAAAAATTGCTAAGTGAAAAAGATGTATGGGCAATCTTTTTTAACAGAAAAATTTGCTAACAATGCAATCTAATAAATAAATTTTGCACATGATACTGTCCTATACATTGACTGTTATAAGAACAAAACTAAACCAGTCCCTGGGCTCGAGGACTTACATTCAGGATTGAGTGAGGCAGACAGGCAATACTCTAATATATCATCTAACATATCATTAACATATCTAATATTTATTGGACAAATATTTTAAAATTTAAAATTTTAAAATTCAGTGAGAAATTATTGTAAGGGTACAACTATGCTTCAGAAATAAACTTAGAAGACACTGATTTTGCATTATGCCCATTATTCAAATAGGTTCTTATATATATATATATATATAGAGAGAGAGAGAGAGAGAGAGAGAGAGAGAATCATATAAAATCAGTTATATTTACAGAAATAAAATAGTCTTATGTAGCCAATGAAATTAGTACAGCATAGTGAATGTGGAGCACTTACATTTCATTGGGCAAGTAAGTGTTTTAATTATTTAATAGCCAAATTAATGTCTGATAATTTGCTAAAGTCTAAAAGTCAGAACCTGAGTACTACAGTGCTTTCCTTGAATCCACAAATGCAAATATCAAAATATTTGCATATGATCAATTATTTCCTTCCAAGTGATTACCTTTTTTAACGTTTAATTTAATTTTGTTTAAATTTTTATTTTATATAATTTTCATCAAATAACAGCATGTATCTTCTACTTCAGGAGAGCCAATATCTTTCCTGCCTGTGGTTACATACCCTATCCTTTACAGGTGGGAAGAAGTTTTCGAATCAATTGTCAAATGTCTAAGGTATTTTCTCTCATTAGGATCCTGTATTTTGGTGGCCTTGAGTCATGATTCAGAAATATGAGACAAGCAAATGATGACTAAAACACTCAGTTAGACCAGGGGCAGATTTTTTGCTGTGCATTGGCACCTCTGCTAATCAGTTGGAACAAGAATAAGTCTACTATGGAATATAGGATCAAAGATAAATAAACAGACAGACAAATAGACAGTTAAATAGAAAGTTAAATAAAATTAATAAATGAATGAACAAACAAACAAAAAATAGTTCAGGGAAAGACTGTGTGATGGAAATGGAACAGAAACTCTCAGAAATTTTGACAGCCTTGTTTCTAGTACTTGACTCCATAGCCTACAGAAGTAAGTCTCAACTTAAGGTGGTTTAGTAGATGAAACAACTTCACCACAAAGGGCAGTTCCAACTTGAATACACAATTACATCAGAGAGGAAGTCTCCAATCTTGAAGCTCATTTGGAGCCAGAACTTTTTTAAAATATTTGTTCCCTGAATTATCATTCATTCAATTCAATAAGTATTTATTAAAATGTGCCAAGCACCAGAGATTCAGAGACAAAAAAAAAGTAAAAAATAAAATGAATCCCTTTCCTCATGGAAAATTGTATTCTATTGACTAAAGGAGATTCATAAGGATGAACATAAACATAAAGATAAATAAGTACAAAATACTAACAAAGTAATTTCCAAGCAGACATCATTAGAAACAAGAGGTTTAATCAGGTAGGATTATGCCTGAGGTTGCACTAATATGAACCTTAAAGGAAATTAAGGATTCGATGAGGATGAATGGCAGAAAGAATACACTCCAAGCATTGTTCATAAAAGTCAGGTAAATGGGAGCCAGAATGTTGCATTTGAGAAACAAGAGCAAATAAGTCAATACATAAGTGTTTAATGAATATCTGTTGAAATGCACAGATTTGGTAACCAACAAAGAAATGCTGAGAGTTGGTGTATAGCAGGGAAAAAGTGCCTGTAACAGGTCCATGGGATCCCACATCCATAGGTATTGTTAGAGGCTAAGATGCCTTTTCAGCTTGACTATATCAGGAGAAACCTAGAATTTTACCCAATACAACTATCTGATTAGAGAAGGAGGGAGAAAGGTGGGAGAAAGAAAGATGAAGACCCAGCTTTTCCTTTTTGTTGTTGTTTTTGCTTTTAATCCCATGATTGTGTTTATAAAACCCTTAAAAGACATAAAAGCATAGACATATACTCTCTTTAAGGAGAACAAGGGATAAAGGGAAACAAAAATAAAAAGACAACAACAAACCCTGTGTCACATCCTACAGAATAAATTAGATGATGGGAACAAAATAAGAAAGGAAGTGGGCTTTAGAGGCACAGAAGTTTTGGGGAACCAAAATAGCTCTTTATATTTTCCCTATGTGTATTCCCTTTCCCCTCCTCTCTTATAATAAAAATAATGCTTAATTTTGAAAGTCCAGCTAGAGTTCTGTCTCTTCCATTATGACTTCTTTAAATTCTCTAGACTATATTAGTCTCTGATTCTTGTAAATTAATTAAAAGTAAAAGCTAGGGGTGGCTAGGTGGTTCAGTGGATAGAGCATTGTTCCTGAAGTCAGGAGTACCTGAGTTCAAATCTGACCTCAGACACTTAATAATTACCTGTGTGGCTTGGGCAAGCCACTTAACCCCATTGCCTTGCAAAAAAAAAAAAATTAAAAAAAATTAAAAGCCAGCAGGGACCTTAGAAATCATGTAGCTCCACCCATCATTTTATATATATTAGAAAATCTAGGGTGAAATAGATTAAGAAACCTGCCCAAATTGAACTTACATCAGCAAGCATTTCTTAATCACCTCCTATGTCCAGGCTACTGTGCTTGGTACTGGGGACACAAAAGAGAAAGAAAGGGGAAAAAAAGGAACTGATGTCCAAAAGCAGATAAGTTTACATTAGATAATTTGAAAAAAACTTAGATAAGTTAATCAGAAAAGGCAGACTTTCAATATACAAGCTTTGTCCTGAAGGAGAAAACTGTAATTCAAACATGCAGAGAAGATGGAATGCATCCCAGACAAAGAAATGGCTTATTTAAAAAGTCTGGAAGAAGAAGAAGAATGTTGAATTATAGGCATATAAGTAGGTAAATTTAATTTGAAAATAAGGAGAGCTGGAATTTAAGTCAAGAAAGACAGGGCTGACATTACCCCCTGGGAAAGTATTTAAATACACAACTAATAAGCTTCTATTTTATTATAGATGCAATAGGGAGACATGGGAGATTTCAATAGCTGTGGGACAAAGCACTGGAGAGGGGAGACAGTGGCAGCAGTGAAACCAATTTACTATTATAAAAAATGACAAAGATTTTCTTTTTCTTTTTAAAAAAATATTGACTAAGGGTAGTTGGGTGGTGCAGTGGAATAAAGAGGATGTGAATTCAAATAAGGTCTCAGACATTTGAGACTTAATAGTTTTTTTATGACTGGGCAAGTCACAACCCCATTACCTCACCAAAAAAAGGAAAAAAAAAGAAGTGAATAAATTAAAGACTACTATAATGGGTTTGAAGGTCTCAAGCAAAATGGTGACTACGTAAATAAAAAGATGATAACAGATGAGTGTTGGTTTGGATAGGAACCACCTTCTTTTACACTGTTTTTTGTTGCTTTTTTATACTATCGAGTCATAGAGTGAGCTTATATAGAAGTATTCAAAAAACTCTCAGTGTATAATGATTTATTAAATTAGTTATAATTAATAATAATATTTTCATGAAAACAAAAATATAGCAATGTCTTAGAAAGAACATTAGAATAGTAGAGCAAACAATTATAGTCTAGCTTTGATACTAACTAGTTATTTGCAATTTGAATGAATCCTATTTTTAGTGCATCTCAATTTCTTTATTTATGAAAAAAGAAGGAATTAGACAAGGTGATCTCCAATTTCTCTTTCAATCCTGATATTTCATGAGTTTGTGGGCCAACTGGAATGCAAACTGAATGAATATTGATACCAATAAAGGAATGTAATACCACCACTCTATATTTTTCAGAATCTCAGTATTTTATAAAAATAAACTAATTTTACTTCATATTTTTGAATCAATTAATTTCATAATTCATATATTGATAAACTAATAAACCCAGAAATAAAATAATTTTGATTCCCTGAGGACAGTCATAACATTTGAAGACCTGGTTATTGCTAACTTAATTTAGTCCCTGGTCACTATAGAGTTTAGTTTTTATACTTTATGAGCATACAAATTAATAGTCTCCAAATCCGGCTATTTAGAATTCACATATATGGCAAAACCTTGACACTCTCACCTATTTGTTCCACTTTTCAGATTAATGTACCCTCCATTTTTGTTTTGTTGGGTGGTGTAAATATACATAGTTGAAATTTAATATTGACTAAATTGTATATATAATTTAGTCAATATTAAAGTTATATATATCTTTAAGTTGGTCCAATAGAAATGACCTTGGACTTGAAGTCGGGAAAACTGAACTTAAATTTCTAATTTAATACTAGTTGATAACTTATTTCACTTCTTCTATGTTTGACATAAAATAAGTACTTAATTTCTTCCTTCTCCCTCTCTCATCCTCCCTTTTCCTTTCTTTCTCCCTTTTCCCTGTAATCCCTTCCTTCTTTCCTTCCTTCCTTCCACCTCAGTTCATTTTCCTCTAATCAAACATACACCACTTAACTCACAAGTGTTATTTAAATCCTGAAGTGCTATAGAAATGGAATACAGTATAGTGAAAGTGAATGCCAGACAGAGATAATACAGGACTGTGGTTCAAATAAGATTTCTGGCACTAATGAGCTTTGTGATCATGTGCAAGTCATTTAACCTTTCTGAGTTTCATATTTCTTACCTACAAAATGAGGGTAATCATAGCTAAATTATGTCCCTTCAAGTGTTATTGTGAGGCTCTAATGAAATAATACAGGTAAAGTACTGTGCAAAACTTCAATCAATAAATAAAAAAACAAAGATCCTAAACTTTCAGTTATGTAAATTCCCAACATGTGTCAACCTCCATTCTTCCATCTCTCTCAACCCTCACATTCAATTAATTTGCACAATTCTCAGAAAAACCTCCTTTATCCTCTTTCATTCACTCACACAATTCCACAATAGCTCAGGACCTCCATATCTTGATAATTTAGGATTTAGTGTCACTGCTTCGAATATTTCCCCTTTCCAATCTCTCTTTTCCTTAGCTGCCAAAATAGTACTTTAAAAGACATGTAAGACAATGCTACTTTCCTGCTCCATAAATTCCCATAGATCTCTATTATCCCCGAATCAAATACAAATACCTTTGGCATTTAAGAGCCTCTCCATTCTGACTCTAATCTACCTTTTAAGCCTTCGCATGCATTACTCTTTCATGTACTCTTTAAAGGTCCAGCTACACTGTCATTTCCATCTCTTACACGATACTCTATCAACCATTTCTGTGCTTTTGCAGAGGCTATCCTCTCTATTTGAAATCCCCCTACATCCCTGCCTCCACTACATATCTTCCTCCTAGTGTTCCTAGTTTGTTTCAAAATTCACCTTTTATATAAGAAAGTTTTTGCTTTCCCCAGTTGCTAGACCCCTTCCCTCAAGAACTTGTATATATTTTATATGAATACATACCTATATATGTATGTGCAATATACTATTTTTCCCTAAGAGACATAGGGGCTTAAGAGTAGAGATGATCTCATTTTTATCTTTGTATTCCTAGTAAGATATCCTTTTGTACAATAGGTCCTTAATAAATTCATGTTCAAATAATCATCAGTTAGCAATTATTAAATGCATATAGTGTGTCACAGACAGTAGTAAATTTGGGTTTTCCCTACAAAAATTCTGGGAATTAAGAAAAGCAATCATATGGAAAATCTCTTGGGGGATTTTTGCAGTTTCATTTTTTTTTAATTTTTAAAAGATTTTATTTATTTTGAGTTTTACAATTTTCCCCCTGATCTTCCTTCCTTCCCCATCCCCCCATAAAAAGCAATTTATCAGTCTTTACATTGTTTCCAAATTGATCCATTGATCCATCATACATTGATCCAAATTGAATGTGATGAGAGAGAAATCATATCCTTAAGGAAGAAACATAAAGTGTAAGAGATATCAAGATCAGACAATAAGATATCAGTTTTTATTTCTAAATTAAAGGTAATATTTTTTGGTCTTTGTTCAAACTCCACAGTTCTTTCTGTGGATAGAGATGGTATTCTCCATTGCAGAGAGTCCCAAATTGTCTCTGATTGTTGTATTGATGGAATGAGCGAGTCCATCAAAGTTTATCATCGCCCCCATGTTGCTATTAGGGTGTACAGTGTTTTTCTGGTTCTGCTCATCTCACTCAGCATCAGTTCATGCAAATCCTTCCAGGCTTCCCTGAATTTCCATCCCTCTTGGTTTCTAATAGAACAGTAGTGTTCCATAACATACATATACCACAGTTTGCAGTTTCATTTTATCTGAGTTCAGTCAAAAGAAATTGGGCAGAGAAAAGCAGGGGGGGTGTTGGGGGGGGGTGTTAATATATGTGAGGAAAGATATTTGGAATTGATTCCTGATTAGGGATGGAAAGATTTCAAAGTAAGCATGATATTTATGGAAGAGTTCAAGATAGAAATAAAGTAAAAAAAGTACAAAATAGAGAATACTTGCAATGATTCTAATTAAACTGATACAAATGTCTTAGAAGCCAATTCCTTCAAGGAGATTAATATTTTAATAACAGAATCTGTATAACGAATCATCAAAGTTTGGGCTTATTTACTTTAACAATAAAAGTACACTGTGAGTTTTAACATCAACTTTTTCTTTTGGTAAAACTCTTAAGGGAATTTATTCAAATTGTGACAGCTGCCACTTTGATAAACCTCTAAATTCTAGATGTAACAGCTGTGGGATGTAACTATGGTATTAAACTATTTGTCATGAATTGACAGAGCTAAGTGCTATGCTAGACAGTTTTTGTCAAAGTTAGAAATACTAATTACTTATAGGGCCTCAAGAGTCTCTGAAAGCACCATAGTGAGGACTGATGAACTGACCTGGCCCCAGAAAACTTCCAATGAAGATCTGAAGTACTTTCAAGTATAAAACAAATGCAACATTTTAAGTAATGGTTCCCCAGTCCAAACCAACATGTATACAAGAGAAAAATCATTCTAGCTTACAATTTCTTCATGGGTAAACAAAAGTAAGAAAACTTAAGGTGACCAGGGAACTTTTAGGGTTAACTTCTCATGACTGGAAACAATTTGGAGATATCTGGTATTATAGAATTATTAATATATTTCTTTAATAATCATTTACCATAATGAAAGCACAAAAAAAGGAAGATAAGTACCATGTTTCCACATGTATAAGACACACCCTTTTCCAAAAAATTTGGGATCTAAAAACTGGGACCATCTTATCCAGTGGTTTTAGGTTTTTTAACTTGCATTTCCCACTTTTTCCATGTTTCTTGTCTTTATTGTCTTCATTGTTTCACATTTGTTACCAGCATATTAGGATGCTTTTGCCATATTCTGTGCAGAAATGGCTCAGAAAAGATTTTTGTCCAGTGCTGAATTCAAGTTCAAAGTGATCCAATTTGCAAAAGTGAATGGAAATCAAGCTGCTGGACTTCAGTTTGGTCCTCCTGCTACTGAGAAAATAGTCAAAGTCTGGCTCCAGGAAGAAAAAACCCTACTGAAAATGCCCTGGCAGAAGAAAGCCATGAGAGACAAGGAAGCCAAATGGTCTGATGTAGAGGGGATTGAAAAGATGGATTGAAGAGCAAAGGGTAATTGGAATTCCTGTGTCCACAAAGAAGGTTCAGAAGGAGGCAAAAAGAATTGCTGATAAAAAAAGAAGTGACTTATTTCAAAGGAGGAAACAATTGGTACTTCATGTTCATGAAACGGAATGAGCCAAGCATGTGCCCAGGCACCAGACTTGCCCAGAGAGTGCTTGTGGTGAACCACAGACCAGAGCACAGACAGGAGAGCAGAAGAGCTTCTCCTAAGACAGGGATTTGTCATCAAACACAGATGAAAATGAGCTAATGGATGGGAGTTTTGACAGGGATGAGTTGTATGAATTTTATGATGAATAAAAAACTTGTGTTCAATAACTTAATGTAATACATTTTTTTCAAATTTCAGATCCTAAAATTATACATGGAGAAATATAGCATAGGTTACATGATTTCATTCTTCCATCATCTTTGGAATGATAAAAACTTCTCTCCATTATGAGAGAATTTATGTAGTATTTAAATTTCCCTAGATTAAAAGTAAAAAAGTATAACAACAGCATAGCCAGTTTTACTTATCTATGAGATTTGCTTTCATATTAGGATAATTTATATTGAGGATTGGGAGGAGACATGCTTCTATATATAAGGTATACAAATCTCACAATGACTAGAGTCAGCATTGTATCTAATTTGTAAGACTCTAAAACCATCATCCTTTCCAACTGGAAAATATGGTTAATAGTCATCCTTAATTCATCTCTATGTTTAGTTAACATATTTCTGAAGATAGCAACCACATTTAAAAATAAATTTTTCTTCATGCAGAAGAAATGGAAAGGTCTTGTAACCAATCAAATCACTTGAATCTTTATTATGATTAGTAACAAAAAAAATCCATGCTAAATAAACAGAACACACTATGGTCCCTGCCCTCAAGAAGAACAAACATAAGAATGCTGTCAATATGTCATTTACTCAGTTCCTGTAGAAGTGGTCTTTCCTATTATATAAACAGCATATCTGCTGGTCATTTCTCAGTTTTGTCTAACTCTTCACGACCCTATCTGGACTTTTCTTGGCAAAGATACAGGAGGGTTTTTTTTTTTATTTCTTTCTTCAGCATACTTTATGGATGAGGAAACTGAGGCAAACAGGATTAAGTCAGCTAGTAAGTGTCTAAGACCAATTTTAGAAAAAGAAAAATGAGTCTTGTTGACTTCAAGTACAGCACTCTATCCAGTGACCACCTAACTGCTCTTAAGCCATGCATACAAGTAAAATTCCAAAATAATGACCTGCAAGGAATAATCAGGAATGAAGAAAATTCTACTTAAACTTAAGAATAGGGAAACTGGGCAGTTTTCCACCTTTTTTCCCAGGTTGGATCTTTATGGTATGATTTCAAGTACTATGGATTTTCAAACTATAAAAAATGATGCTTCCAAATAATAAAATACATGCAATTAAATGACTTTTGACTTGACTGTCTTTTTGATTTTTCTGTACCATTGTAACACAGAAAATATACATCTTATTGTCTTCCATAATCAAAGAATTTATCACTGAGTCAACTTTTTAGACAGGATTAGAAAGAGGGTTGGGTGTTATAATATTGGGCATAATTTCCTAAGTTTATCAAACTCCTTCTAATAGAGGGACAAGGGATGGGATGAGTAAAAATCATAACTAATGATAACTCTCATTTAAATCATAATTTCAACTCTACTATCTAACCTACTATCCAAAGCAATGCCTCTAATTACATCCTTGGTTTGCACTTAAGGCTGATTCTGACTCCTAGGTTGAGTATCTTGTGAGTTTTTCAAATACCCTCAAGCAAACAGTAAAAAGTTAGTCAAGAGTTTTTAAATGAAAGGCAAATTGGTCAGTCTGAAAGACACTGGTTTCTTGGTTGTCTTTTTATGAGTCGCTGGAAGACTGGAGGTGGAGAATATCATTAGGGGCAACTGAGCTGAAAGAATGACTTAATTCCTTCCCACTGTACTTAAAGTATCATTTTATTGTTATTCAAAAATTGCTAATGTCAACAGAATGAACACCTTACCCTGTTCACAGTATCCTAAACTGCTGAAGTAAGAAATTATAATGATTAGTTATTAAAGTAAAAACCATTACATGAATACAACTGGGAGTCACAGAGTAACAACTAGATAATTTCTGTCTAACTATTGGATAATTAATGTAGTAAGAAAATAACATGTACATATTGAAAATGAAGAATTATAGATTATTTGCACTTATTTTCTTTCTGGGGCAATTAAATTAACTATCTTTGATTTCTCACCTGTTACCATAGCTATTTTCAGTTGATCCAGGTCATTAATGTCATGAGTATAATAATTACATTAAAATTACAGCTCTTTCTACTTCGCAAAAGAATCTTGGGGCCATATGAAAGAGAAAGCTACTGGCTTGAGTGAACAGAAATGCATGTTTGAATACAACTATTTAAACTATTCAATAGAGGAAAAGACAGACCAACATTTTATATGCTCTTAATATTTTCCCCCTAATAGCTTTAGGACTACTTTACTGGTTTGGGATGGCAATGAATACATAGGTAATTTAGACACTGCTGATACTAACACACTTACGTGTCATGCCTTTCATTTATTTAGGATAATGTGGATAATTACATGGAACAAACTCATTACAGATATATGACAATTCAAATTATAGAAAATAGTTTTACAAATGTAAATTAGAAACAAATACTAAAACAAAGAAGCAGGTAGTAGAATTCAGGTAATGTTGAACTAGAAACCAGAAAAATTGGGGTTTTTTCCATTCTGACACCGATTGAATATCACTCAAAATCATAAAGACTTAGTTTTCTTCTTCATAAAATGAGGAGTGGAAGTATTAAATTGTTTCTAACGTTACTTGCTGGACCACTAGATGGCTCACTGGACTGAAAATCAGAAAGACATCTTCATGAGTTCAAATCCAACCAGTCACATTAGCTGAGTGTCTGACAAGTTACTGAACCCTATTTGTCTTCATTTACTCATCTATAAAATGAACTGGAGAAGAAAATGGCAAACTGCTCCAGTATTTTTGCCAAGAAAATCCCCAAAGGGCTCATAAAGAATTGTGCACAACTGAAAACAATTGAATGACAACAACAAAGTTGCTTGTAGTTATGTAATTCCATGGAAACCTGCAATTAATACCAGTCAATATAATTTCTCTCAGGTTCTTGAAATCTTGAGATAATAAACCCACCTTGAGTTTATCTATGGTAGTGTTCCATCCTTATATCAATGGTGTCATAAATACATTAATGTCATTCAGACTAAGGTCCTATCCCTTTTTATTTGGTATGTCAATTATTCAAAATACTGTTTTAGGTGCAGGGTTACATTATTACCTATTAAGTAGGAAGGACTATTTTTGATATTTTTCTGGATCTATGACTTCAATTCATATGGTTGCTTCCTTCACTAGTCCCTCATTCTGATTTTTGTCCATATTTTGCTAGAAATAATTTATAAAAGATTTATTCAAGATCCTGCTGACCTAATTTTGACTCTTTCAGTATTTTTGGAATATTAATATAAGATTATGTCTATTCATCTGTTGCTTCTCACTCTCACTACCTGGGCAGTCAACCTCTTTTTTGTTTCATTAATGTCCTTATTAATGTCAGCTGTGATATTTTTTGCATTCAAGCACTAATCTGTCTAATTACCTGTTCCTACTATTTGTTCTCCTAAGTAAATCAAAGAATACCAGGGTTATCATTTGTCATTTGAGTTATTTTTGAATTTGATTCAAGGGGCAATTAGGTGGCATAGTGGATAAAGCACCGGCCTTGGAATCAGGAGTACCTGGGTTCAAATCTGGTCTTAGACACTTAATAATTACCTAGCTGTGTGGCCTTGGGCAAGCCACTTAACCCTATTTGCCTTGCAAAAAAAAACCTAAAAAAAATTAATTCATCTGAGATCTCTTTGTGTCTAGCTAGTAGCATTTTTTCACTTTTTTGTTTCACATAAATTCTATATTTTCCTCTTCTATTTTATCTCGACTTTGTAAATTGATCTTCTCTTTCTTATAATTTGGCTTTATTTTTGAAATGCCACAAGATTTTTGAAGAGATCTTTGAGATCATTTCATCTCAAATTTTACATATGAGGAAACTGAGGTCTAGAGAAGTGAAATGACTTACTAAAGACTCATAAAGTCAATAAATAGGAAAACAGTGAGAAAAAACAGATTTGCTGAAAAAATGGATAAAATTATTTTAATTATATATTTCTGCTTATTTCAATTATATATTTCTAGAATATACTCTATATTTTTCTTGACTTGTTCAAAAGAAGATGCCCATATCACTTTAATTATGTTTCTTCAAGTAATTATTCCACTGATATAAATGAAAATTGTAGTATCTATAAATATTTTTGGAACATCTGGAATTTTCTAGAAATACCAGGAGGATCAGAGATGTCTGGGTAATATAAGAATTGGAAGGGAAGAATTCATCTTTTGACTGGCCCTTTTCAATGATTTTTATAACAGAACCTCAGTAGCAACAATAGAATTGAATACTTTCTAGTGTTCCTAGAGCTATCAAAATTAGTTAAGTTGGCAAGATCTTAACCAGTTAGAACTGTAGCTTTCTAAAAGAGAGTTAAGTCCAACTTTTAAATTCACTCTTCTCACTTTTGCTGAAAATGGTTGCAAGGGGTTATGATGTTGAGAGGTCTACTTCCCCCTACCTTTATGTTCTGAGATCAGGTAGCAATTATTATTTATTTAGTTGGAGGCTTTTAGAAGGGGGCAATACCAAATCATGAATATATAAACTTCATTAATACATCAAGGGATTTCAATCTGTAGATCAGGTAAAAGTAAAATACACTAAAAATTGAAATAATTATTTGCTCCTTCCTAGCATCTATTTCATTTCATGAAGTCTACTTTGCTTTGCCATTTATGCTTTATGTCAAAGAATAACAGATTTTTTGAAAGCACCCTGCCCACTATTTCTTATAACACAATAGTATTCCATCTATATTTTTGTAAAGAACTTTGGACAATAGTTCGTGGGAACTGAGGTAATGCCATAACAAGCATATGAATTGGATTTGAATGAGGGATCTGATATCGGATTTGAACTCAGGTCCTCCTGTCTACCCACTAAGCCATCTAGGTCAGCTATGTACTGCAGTGGATAGTACTAGCCTTGTAGTCAAGAGGATGGGAGTTTGAATCTAGCTACAGACACTTGGGCATTTACTAACTGTGTACCTTGGGCAGGTCACTTAACCCTAATTTCCTCACATCTAAGACCATCTCCAGTCTTGCTGATTCATATCTGGCCATTGGAAACAGATAATTCATCACTTAAATCAAAATTCATGTGCCTGTCATGGCATCACCTGCCTGATGTCATGATCTTCTTTGAGAGAGAAGGACAATAATAATATTCCATCACAAACATATCCAACATGTTCAGTCATTCCCCAGTTGATGGACTATCCCTTAATTTTGGATTGTTAGCCATCAGAAAAAAAAAAGCTGCTGGAACCAGGTTCCTAACATCTGTCCTTTTAATTTTGCTTTGATTTTTTTAGGATACACATCCGGTGGTAAATTGAAAGGTATGCACAGTTTCATAGCCCTTTGGGCATAGTTCCAAATTGCTCTCCAGAATGACTGAATCAGTTCACAACTCCAACCATCAATGTCCTTATTTTTCCACATGACATTTGTCAATTGTCTTTTCTATCATATTAACCAATATGAGAGATGTAAGACGGTACCTCACCATTGTTGTAATTTGCATTTCTCTAATCAGTAATGATATAGACCATTTCCCCTTTGACTATGGATAGTTCATTTCTTCTTCTGAGAAATTCATTTACATATCCTTTGACATTTTTCAAATCACTCAGTTGACTCATTTCTTTGGATCTTTCACAAATGCATTTTTTAACTCTTTATCAGAGAAACTTACTCTAATGTCTCTCCAGTTTCTTGATTTTCTTCTCATCTTAGCTATGCCAATTTTTTTGTGTGCAAAAACTTTCTTAATTTAATGTAATAAAGATTATCCATTTTATATTCCATAATCTTCTCTAGCTCTTGTTTGGTCATCTTCTTATGCTTAAGTCTGAGAGGTAACATTTTATGATCCCTTGATTTGCTTATGATATTACCCTTTATGTCTAAATCATGTACCCATTTTGACCTATACCTAGTTTCTGCCAAATTACTTTGTAGTTTTCCCAGAAATTTTTGTCAAATAATGATAACATGTCCCAAAACTTGGATTTTGGGGTTTGTCATAGAATACTATGGTCATTTAATACCATGAATTTTATCCCTAATTTATTTTACCAATCCACTACTCTATTTCTTAGCCCATATCAGATTGTTTTGATGATGACTACTTTGTAATAAAGTTTCAGAATTTTTCCTAATAAACTATTTTCATCACCGTTTTTTAACTGATTCTCGTGATATTCTTGACCTTTTGTTCTTTCAGATAATTTGGTACTAAATAAGTTAACTAATTTAGTTGGAATTGTCATTTTTATTATATTTACTGAGCCTATATATGAGCAATTCATATATCACCAGTTTCTTAGATCTGACTTTATTGTGTGAAAAGTGTTTTGCAGGGGGCGGTTAGGTGGCGCAGTGGATAAAACGTCGGCCTTGGAGTCAGGAGCACCTGGGTTCAAATCAGGTCTCAGACGTTTAATAATTACCTAGCTGTGTGGCCTTGGGCAAGCCACTTAACACCATTTCCTTGCAAAAAAACCCTAAAAAAAAAGTGTTTTGCAATTGTGTTCATATAGTTTCTGGGTTTTTCTTGGCAAACAGATTCTCAAATATTTTACAAATTGTCTGCAATTATTTTAAATGGAATTTCTCTCTTTCTATTGTACTTTATTAGTAATACACAATACTGCTGATAATTTATGTCTGTTGGTTTCATACCCTACAACTTTGCAGAAGTTTACAGCTTTATTTTCAATAACCCACATCTGAACTTTAGCATTTCATTCAATTATTTAAAAAAAAAACATATTCTGAAAAGACGTCTATATGTTTCACCAGACATTCAAAGATCTCCATAATTTTAAAAAATGCAAGAAACCTTACTCTTATCTTATTTATACCTGAATAAAAGTTCTCCAATATATTACTGACAAGCAGTCATTAAACCTTTGCAGTTTTACTTTTGAACATTAATTTTTTAAAAGTTCCTTACATCAAACCTACATTCCTGCAATTTCCAACTACTTTTCCTAGGAGTATCCTCTAGACTAGGCAGAACAAATCTAATCTGCTTTTACACCAGTGTTACAAATATTTGAATCTATCTAACATATATTCCCTAAGTCTTTTCTTATACAAATTAAACACTGATAGTTCCTTCTACAATTCTTTTATGGCATGAACTTCAGTTCAATCATTTTGTTGATTAAAATTTTAAAAACATTGCTCACTTGATCAGTATTCTTCCTCAGTGAGGTGACTGGAACTATTAAACCCCCCCATTCTTTTCTTTACACTAACACTTCTAATTTTTTAGCCATTGGAACCAATTTTCCTTAATCCTTGCAATTCCTTTTTCTTTTTTTGCATGTAATACATTTTTTCTCTTTAAAATGTAGGGTTAGGGGTGGCTAGGTTGTGCGGAGTCAGGAGTACCTGAGTTCAAATTTAACCTCAAATACTTAATAATTACCTAGCTGTGTGGCCTTGGGCAAGCCCCTTAACCCCATCTGCCTTGCAAAAAAACCTAAAAAAATTAATAAAAAAATAAAATGTAGGGCTGAGAATTGAAAACTGCTCTAGGTTGGACCTGATCAAGGCAAGGGACAGTAGAATTGTCATCTTCTTTCCTGAAAACTATGATTCTCAATATACAAACAGTTTGCACATATCAAGCTCCTGATTGAAAGAACAGTAATGAAACTTTTTATAGGAGCTATTATCTGACTTTATCCTCATTTTACTATTTATTACACTGATACAATTGATTTTTTAATTCAGGTATACTACTTTGCATTTATTATTATAAAATTTTCTTATTCCATCAATTAACAAGTTATCTCTCCCAACTTTATTATATCTACAAATTTGAAAAAATACAATTCCTATGAATTTAAATAAAGCATTGATAAAAATGTTGAAGACCAGGTCCTTTGACCCCTCTACATTATTATGATATTAAGGATTCCTCATTCAACTTTATCATTAGACCTTTTTGGAATCTGCCTAAATATATTGTCATTCAATTCATCTCTCTCCATCTTATTTACAAAAGATTGTCATAATTGGGCTAACTTAATAATTAGATTTATTATTAGATTAATAAATCATCTCAGTATGATTCTAACACTTCCTTTTTTAAAAAAAATTTAGAAAGAGTTTAGTTTTTTTGAGTTTTACAATTTTTCTCCCACTCTCACTCCCCCCCCCCCCATAGAAGGCAGTTTGCTATACAAAAAATATTCATAGCAGCTCTGTTTGTGGTAGCAAAGAAATGGAAACTGAGGGAAAGCCCATCAATTGGGGAATGGCTTAACAAACTGTGGTATATGTATGTGATGAAATACTATTGTTCTATTAGAAACCAGGAGGGATGGGAATTCAGGGAAACCTGGAAGGATTTGTACGAACTAACACTTCCTTTTAATCAATTTCTTATATTTTGTTGTTTACTTTTTATCTGAGGATTCATAGTGATTGATATTTTAAAATATTCTATGGGTGCTTGGCTTTGATTAGACAGTTTTAGAATTGGGTTTTTTTTTTTTGTTTGTTTATATAGTACTTTTATTGACTCCACATAATACAATTGAATTTTTTCATCTTTTTACAATGGAACATACCATTTTATCTTCCAGACTGACTAAACCTCCTGCAAACTGAGAGGAAGGATTATTCCTGCCACTGGAGGACAATCTAACAACAATCATCTTACTTTGGTTATTTTTTAGCATACAGGATAAAGATGTCAGTGCTAAAATTATAAATATTAAATTCTAGTTTTCAATCCAAAAATGTACAGAAAATTTGAAAGAATGTTGTTAAAAACACAAAATTAATTCTCTTTAACCTTTAATTTCTTAATCTTTTATCAAATTATCCCAAACTTTGACCTTGAGTACAAATCAGCACATTATAAGCATTTCTTTTACTTAAATGTGTATTGAATGTTGTCTTCTTTTTGCTTCACTTTTCACTTCATATGTAAAGGCCTACTCTGAACAGTTTTTGAAAAGCAATTGCTTTATACTTTGATATTATGCCCCTGAATCAATTATTCTCCAAAGAACTCTTCATGTATTAATTATTCCATATCTTCATTTTGAAACAAAAAGTTTTGAATCTCTGATCTGTCATATTTCTGTCCCTCTAATTTATAGTTCCTGTTATATTGGTGGAAATTAAAAAAAATCCTACCCAACTTTCCTTCCCACCCTACCTCACCCCATAGTTTCTTTATAGATTCTCAAGTCTTCACTTTCATTAAACAGTTTATGAAATATAGAGACAGACATTTCCAAGGTTAGCCATGAATTGAGCCAAACCATTCTTTCTTTGACTTCTTTTTATGTTTCCTGAATCAGATACTAATATAGGAATGGAAATAACATGTAACACTTTTTTCTTCTTTACTAACTCTATACCTTAAAAACCATGGGGAATAAGGAAAACTGGAGAAATATCATTGATACAAGTTAGAGATAGCTCCTCTACTGTAAAGGAAAAACTATAGAACTATCTTTATTGCTGCCTTGCCCAATGAAAATCTCGTATCATTCCCTAGGTTCAACTTTCTTGAATTATTATTCAGCTGTGCAGAATATCCTTTAGTACATTTCACTTGAACAAATATTTTTATTTGAAGACTCTCTGTTTTTCCTTTCCTTTTGTAGATGTTGATTGACCACAAACATTGTTCCTCTAGAGAGACATTTGCCACTAAATCTAGGAACCAAATTTGTTGAGAACTTGATATGTTATTTGTTTCATTAAGAAGAGAAATCCTATTGATTTAGGAAATATAATTGACTCCTATTCAAAAAGAAACTTATTCATAGTTACATACTAATCCATATATTTGCAAGCAATCTTTCCCTTCACAAATTTTGCTAGAGAGCTTTCTAGACCAATTTTGTTCCAGTTTCCATCAACCTTGACTCATAATCATTACAATTTAATTAAAATCCAAAAGCATTTACTAAGTACTTAATATGTGCAAAGAAGATTATGAGGTACTGGTGATAAAAAGAACAAAAAAAATTCTACTGGATATTTTTCCTGAATTCTATGGGACTCTTTGTATATATACATTTTGTATCACCTTTCTAAGATTATAAAGTCCTTGAAGACCCAGACCAGTCATTCATCATTTCAGCAACTAAAACAGTGTCCTGGACAAGAATTTAATTTAGTTTGACAGAAAGTTTTACATTATAACACTCTTATGTTGAGCACCATTTTCTTGTACTTGTTGCTGTGATTTTCTGTTCTGACATGGACATTTCATGTGAGTCTGATTAAATAGTAATAGATACATTTCCATCCCTTCATATCTCTCAATTATTAGTTCTTTTTTTCAACTCCACAACCACATAGACTAATTTATATAATTTATACTGGGAATAATATTAGCTATGGCAATAAACCCCAATTATATTTTCCATTTATGAGGTAATATAATTTGTTATTTGTGCAAAAAATTCAATATTATCTTGAGTTTATTCCTAAATGGTGAATGTTTTTTCTTTATCTAAACAAGAAAATATAAATTTAAATTCATTGTTAGCAAAGATTTAAAAAGAACTGCAATTAGAAAATTATGACTATTTCTAAATTTTTAAAGAAATTTTCTAACAGTTCTAAACAGTTTTGTACATTCAAGGGTAAAGGGTCAAAATATTATGTTTTGAACATTTTAATAGATGTATGAAAAAATAATGTCTAATTTAGCTTTTCCCTAATTAAAATTGTTCTAATGGATTAAAAAAAAACCTACAATGGTTTTACATTTAAAATATAAAAAAAGTTTAAAATAGATATTTATGATACATTTGGCCTACTCTAACAAGCCAATTATTATGCAAAAAATAATTAACAAAAGTTGATTATACCAATCACTTAGCAACATTAAGTTCTCTAAAACTATACTAATAATTAGTATGGATTTTCAATAAAAGTAATAATAGCTATCAACAGTGAAAGAGACAACAACAGAGACAGTGAGAGAGAGAAGAAAAAAGAGAGAACTAATAGTTTTTAAGTACAGTGGTGATGATAATATGGTTGGTCTGAGTAAAATGATGGATCTAGTAAGACTTTTTAATGACCAGTTGACCATTGTGACACAGCATCATGCAAATGCTGTCCTGGTTCCTTTCTTTCTTTCAAATACCATAACACCTCTGCTTTTCTGCCTCTCCCTTTCTCTCTTGGTGGCCATTAACTACACTGACAGTTTGACAGGCTGAAATAAGGAAATAAAACACTTAAACATTGTTTCCTGATGTATGCATTCATCTCTTCTGCCAAACACAGATATTGAGGAGATCCTTCACTCCTCCTGTCAGCTCACTAAATTACACCTCCGCTCACAGAGCAACGCAACTCTCAGGTCTCTCCTATTCAGTTACAATGGTTTCCTATTAGGAGATACAAGGGCTACTTCATATTCTTTAATGACATCTTCCTTTTCTTGTTTGTAAATGCTAGATTTTTCTAAAGCTAAGAATTGAATTTTTAAAAAAAATTATAGTTATAGTTTTTCACCTGTCAGAATCCATTACTGCATAAATTTTATTTTTGCTTGGAGTTTTTGAATGACTTAAGATGAACAAAAGGGAATGAATATTATACTACTGGTTAAATTTTACAATTTTTTTTCTGACAGTCGATGATTTGTTTAAACTTTTTGAATACAAAGGAGCTTAAAAAGGAACTACATAAGCAGATATCAGTGAGAGAAAAAACTTTTCAAAAACAACTACAGAGTTTAGTTTGGTAGACCGTATTTTTACATTATAACTTTAAAATGGCCAACATTGTAGCACACTCACAAACCACAAACACAAACACACACACACACACACACACACACACACACACATACATACACACAGGCACACAAACAACATGAATTGCAGTATACATTTCTTCCAATGTGAGGTGCTAAGGATTAATCTTTGAGGGGGGGAAAAAAGTAAGAAAAGAAAATGGTGGCATGAATATCTAACCAGATATAAATTTAAAATGTGATATATTTGAATATATATATATATATATATATATATATATATATAATTTGTAAGCAAATGCTTTAGAAGTAATAATTTTCTTTGAACAATAAAGGTTGGGTTTATTTTTAGAAGAAGAAAAATAGCTATTTTTTTCTAGTTCCTTCATGTTTTGTTTTCTTTTTCAAGCCACTCCTTTTCATAGGATCATTAGATCACAGCTTTATTGTCAGGAGGAATCTTAGAAGTCATTTACTACAAACCTCCGCATTTTATAGATGAGGAAACTGAGGCCCACAGGAGATAATTGGCTTGCCCAACATACATATAAGTGATAGAGTGGGGGCAAAGGAAAAAAGGAATGGAAATAAGTATTTATATAATGCCTATGCCTACTATGTCATCTTCATTTTACAATTGAGGAAACTGAAGCAAAAAGAGTTTAGACTCACACATTTAGTATCTATATTTTTGCACTTTCTACCTCCAGACCCAGCACTCTATTCACTGTGCCATTATTTAGGGGGAATGATATGAACTCAGATACTCTGGCTCCAATTTTGGCATTCTTTTAATTGCATGCTGCTTTCTTCCATGCAATATAAATACTGGACAAAGAGGACTGATGAGGTTTTGTTATTTTAAAATTTATCTCAACCACTGTAAGATGCTATAGTTTATTTTCAAGGTTTCAATTTAGTAGCTTCCTTTTAAATAACTTTTTTAAACAAAAAGGTGTGTCATATGACTTGTTGGTTTCATTTTTTCCCTTCTTTCTTTTTCTCCTTCTTTTTTTTTTTACTTAGATTGGCAGTTAGGTGGTGCAGTGGATAGAGTACTGACTCTGGAGTCAAGAGGACCTGAGTTCAAATTCAACTTTGACACTTTACTAGTTGTGTGACCTTGGGCAAATCACTTAAGCCAAATTAGCTCTCATCCGGGCTCATATCCAGTCATACTAATTCCAATCTAGCCACTGGACTCAAGA
This sequence comes from Macrotis lagotis, assembly GCF_037893015.1. Lineage (NCBI taxonomy): Eukaryota > Metazoa > Chordata > Mammalia > Peramelemorphia > Peramelidae > Macrotis > Macrotis lagotis. The sequence continues at coordinate 187,168,824 of NC_133664.1, read as the reverse complement.
GAAGAATGTAAGACTTATGACTTAGCACAATATGGCATCTCTTCTCTGATGCCATGCTCTTCCTTGAGAACAAAGGACAAACATCATATCAGTGAATAGCCATATACTAAAATGGTCATCTGTTTTCAACTCTTTCATTTTACTTGGAACTTGTAAAGCTTCAACTAAATAATCATTTAACTACTTTTTTGAGTGATGCTATTTCATTTTTTTGGTTCTCATTTCTTACTGTTCTTTGTTTCCCTTGTTTGACTGAATCTAATTAAGAATATACAATTATTTTTCAGATTCAATGCAGAGGAATGATTTAACCCTCCACAAAATCTGGTTTGGGTTAACCAAATTTCATAGTTAGAAATATGAAAATGAAGACTGAAAATTATTGAATTCCTTGATCTAATTTTTCTGCAAATAATAATGAATACCTTATTTTTTCATAGAAACCAAACAAATATTGAGATGGGGAAAGTAATTTTAAGTGACTCTCCATATCAGAAAATATAACTACTTGAGGGCAAGGACTGTTTCCTCTTAGTTTTCATAATCCTAGTCAATTCTACAAGTATGTGTGCATATTTATAAATATATATATGTATATGCATATGTATGTAGGTATGCATGCACATATATCAATATGTATACTTACAATTACATTTCATTTAAAAGCATTTGAAATTCACTTTGATAATTTGCCAGTTTTCTTGTTCATGTTTCTCTGTCTCCTGTCGGATCACATGACTAATGAAAAGCTCATAAATAAAATCAAGACTTTTATATTGATATAATAATTTTTTGGAACTTTTGCCAATATGTAATTACAAGTGTGGATGCTAGATGGCACAGTGGATAGAGGAATCTACGTGAAATCAAGTAGACTCATCTTCCTGAGTTCTAATCTGACCTCAGACACTCTCTAGCAGTGAGATCTCCATTTGCCTCAATTTCCTCATCTGTAAAATGAAATGGAGATGAAAATGGTAAGCCACTCCAGTGTTTTTGCCAAGAAAACCTTAAAACAGGTCACAAAGAATCAGATGCCTGAAATGATTAAACAAGAAGACCCAAATGACTATATTTCAGGACTTGCAACTCTTTGTGACTCTCAAATGAACAAGTAGTCCTATCTGAGAAAGTAAACTTTGCAAAAGACATCATCCAGAAAAAAAATGTTGAATAAAATATTCATCGCTAATGCTATCAATTAAAATGAAAGAAAACATAATTAAATTTCACTTGGAATTCAAGAGTATGTCTAAGATACATCATTTTGAAATAGATCTCATTCAACTTATATTAAATACTGTCTTAATAAACTCTTAGGGACCTATCCAAATTGCATCCATCTTAACAAAAGGTGCCTGAAATACATGGACCTTATGGTCTTCTTGTTATATGTGTATTGGAACATCACAGAATATGAATACTGATTCTTCTTTCTCTAATAAATCAAGAGAAACGATGATGTTTTCTACATTTACTAAATGGTCATTAAAGTTTAAAGTATATATGTAGTACTGTAGTACAATAACAAGTACTGCTATATTTGAGGTCAGGAAGATGAGTTAAAATTTGAAATCAGGCATTTCCTAGTTATGTCACTCTGGGCACTTCAATTAGCTTCTGTCTACCTCAGTTTCCTCATTTGTAAAATTCTAGAATAATAACAATGACCTCCCTAAGGCTGTTTTGAGGATTAAATTAGATAACATGTTTTGTTTTTTAAGGTTCTCTTTCAAACCTTAAAGAATGTATATACACCATAGACACATACACATACACCCACATATATATGTGCTAGCTATAACAATATTAATCATAATTATTTTTATTATTTATGCTTACAGTTTATATAAATAGAAGCTACCTGGGGGTGGATTTTCAAAAAAAAAGCAGAATTTCTACTTTTGTCACAAACTTGCCTAACTATAAAAGGAGTAATCTCTTTTAATAACTGTAGTAGTACAAAGTAGAATAATAAAAACAGAAAAATAAACTTTTAAAAAGCAAGGTAAGTTAAAAACAGGGAAGAGATGAGGAAATAGAAAGGAATAGAAAGGGAAAATAAGTGGAATCTATCCATTTTAATTTGATCTTTGATCATTTTATGCATTTGTCTTTAGCCAAAATTTCCCTTTCCAATATTGTAATATATTATTTTTGTTCTGCTTCCTCCCTAAATAGGCTAAATCTAGAAGCAATTAGATTGACCATGAAAAAGAATTAATAATTCCCTTTCAAAATGAATGAATGCATTTATTTTGTTTTCTATATGCTGAGCAGTGTATTGTGTTCTAGGGAGATAAAAACCAGCAAGTATAACAGTTCCTGCCTTTAAGGAACTTACATTCCAAGAGGGAAGGCAACACATTAAAAAACAAAAATTAATGGTTCAGATAAAGGAAAAAGTTGTAAAATGAAGCTTGATTTATCTATTTAGTGAATAATTGCACAAAGTCAATGTCATCATCTTCTTTTTTTTAAAAAAATTGAACATGGACTTTGCTTTATAATCATAAAACTTGTTAGTGTGAATAGGGAACAACTATCTAAATAAGAATGAAGGCTTTAAAGGAGGAAGGGATTGGGAATGTAAACAAAAATAATTAGGAAAAAGAGAATTTTGGTGAAGTAAGGTGATAGTAAAAGTAGTATACAATAAACCTTTATTAAGGAAAACACAACTATGTTCCAGGTCTGTGCTAAAATCTGAGAGGATAAATACAATAGGGAGGTCAATTCTGTTGTAAAAGAGGACATATTCTAGTAGGCAAATATAATGTGTCCATAGAAAAATAAAAAAAAAAAAGAAAAAGAGGAGAGGAAGGAGAGGAAGAGACAGAGATAGAGACAGACAAGGGGGGGGGGGGGAGGTAGGGTGGGGAGCAGAGACTGGGTACCAGGAGAGGTCTTTTCAGAAAGCTGATAGGACTTGATGCTAATTTTAACTTTTAAAGAGAATTTAATTTATATTTAATATATGCAGGGTTTTTGTTTTTGTTTTTTGCTAAAGCATCTTATATTTCCATAGCCACAGAATCTTGATATTACGTTGCCTGCTGAAGTAGAAGACCACATAATTCTCCTTTGAGCCAGTAAAAATTTAAAGGGCAGGGAATCAGCAAACTTTTTAAAAATTACATATGGAAATTTGGGAAATTATGACTCTGTAGGTCAAATAAATAGAGTTTACAGAGTAAAGTGTTAATCATTACTTCTTTCTAATTATAACCTATATTTAATAAGTGTGGTCTGTTGACTTGCCATTTAATTCCATTTAAAATAATATTGAATATAAATATTCAAAGAGGCTATCACCCTGGTTTGTAGAATCTATACTAGAGAGTAATAAAGTACAGTATAGACTCACACACTAAATCTATTAACTGAGTTGATTACAATAATATATTATTGGGTCCAGTGTCTTAGGTTAAATTTGTCATATGAACCAATTAGTTTAATTCTATTGCATGACCATAAAATGCTCTTTGAAGCAACTTGGCCATAACAGGAACCAAGAAAGAAAATCCACAAATTTACCAAGACTAATAGGAGAAAAAAATTATTTCACCTTTACATTATTTTAATAGGAGGATATCATTTATACAAAGCAATGTTTGCTCTGAAAGTTAAAATTAAGGCAATTAATTATTATTTTAATTCATAAGCTCTGAATTTATATTCATGACATTGAGTTAATATATTGCATTTTGTAGGCTTATCTACTGCTTTGTCCAGGCACAAACAATAACAATTCACAACATATTAACATATAAATTCATAAAAGACTTACCTCATAGGGTCACTTTCAGGTAAATAGAACAAACATCATCATTCTCATTTTATAAAAAATGAAAACTCAGTTTCAAAGAGAGAAAGTAAAGTATCAGAGCAAAATTGTCTCTCTGTTTCAAGTTAAAGTACTTTTACTATTGCACTGTTTCAAAAGCATAAACCAACACACCCACACAACTCCCTCACTTTGGTTTCACTTTGTGACCTAATAGCCATGATCACTTTTTCTCTGGTGATCTGTTTTATGACAATATTCTCCCTTTGCTCTTCTGTTCTTACCTGATTGCAAAGCAACAAGGCAAGCAAGGACCTTCATCCACTCCCAAAACACCTACAAGTTGTCTCAGTAACCACAGGATTTGGCCAAGAATGCAGGAATCACAATTTCACAATATGTAAACTTCTACTATGAACTTCTTAATCAACCTGAAAACTGTCATTGGCTTTATTTCTACTTTTCTTTGTTGCCTCTTTCCTGTAGGCTCCTTAAGTGTTAGTGGGGAAGTAGCTAGCTAGGCAAATATGTTGGTTTTGAATGTAATATCATGCCTGCCTTAATACAAATATAGATATGAAGGTGAGATAAAGATTTTTCCCCATTCATATACTAGGAACTATTTTCACAAACTTATGAGGAATGAAATCTTAAAATTTGTGGCTTAATTTTAATCATGAAAATAAAACCATATAAATTTCAGTAATGTTTTCTTTTTGGTACAACAACTACAACAATAACAACAAAAGGAAATGTGCACCACTGCAATGCACTAGATCCCATCTTTACACATACATAATTTCTTAAATTTATCCTGTGTTTAAATAATAGGCATAACTAGAATTTTTAAATAACTGATCTGGTCATGCTAGTCTCTTTAATAACTAATTTATGCTGACTATGGTCAATCAGATTGTGCAGAAATCAGTAGTTAATATGGGTGGAGGAACATAGGAGGGGGAGAGAGAGAGAGAGAAGAGAAATAAATGAAAAATGATGTCAATGCAACTGAATTATTATATGAATATGAAGACTGCATATATAATAGAATCCTGCTAGATTAAAACTAATTTTTATATTTACTTCAGAGATGTAGAATTGGATGAATATACTTAAGAGCAGAAGAAACCCAATATGACCATATTAGTCATTGATGTCAGTAGTGGTTCTCTTCCCTAAAACCAATGTTGTATTTTACATTTAGCAAGTTTTATTTTCATATCTAAAAGATAAATTTAAAAATATGTAAAAGTTCTTTAAGGCCCCTTTTCCCCTAGGAAGAAAGATATATTTTATATCCAAGATAAAATTAATAGAAAATACTATTACTAATCAGAAAAATAATTAATATGAAGAAACCACAAGGAATTAAATGACTATTAACTTCTGAGTCTCAAGAATTATACTGAATATATGCATGAAATATACTATGATTTTAATTCTGTTCTGATTTTTATACCCATACAGTATAAGTTTAATAGTGTTAAGTATATTTATAGGTAAATCAATATCACTTTATTATCTGCTTCCTGGGAAATAAAATACACTAACCAAGTTCTATCAACTTTTCTTTTTATATATCTTTCCTTCTAGCTTGATTTTCCCATCACTAATTTAGATCTTAATTTTTCATAAAAATAAGATATCTCTCACATTTTTTCAGGGAAACTGTTAGACTTTTTCATCTCTCTTTCTGGCTGTCATAACCTTGGAACATTCTCAAATGCAGTCTTGGAGAGTTGCCAATATGTCTTCTAGTCGCGCATGGTTTGAGTACTTCTGTATGTATCTTAACTTTGCTTACCTAGGTTACCAGCTGAGTAGAAATAGCCAAAGAACAGTAAGTCTTTATACTTCAACTAGATACATGAGATAATATGTATAACCAAGTACAGAATTTATAGCAATAACATTTATATATCATGTTACTCTAAGAACAATATAATATATAAAGTGTCTATTGTGTATATATAGAGAGAGTGAACATAAATCATTTACATTAAACAGTGTCAACAGTGAAACACAACTTTCTCATTATATTTTGCATGATGAGATTAATGAGGTTTTTAAAGAGAAACACACACACTTCACACAATAGTTCAACTTATTCTCTAATTCATCTGAGTTCAACAACCTACCCATAAATGGGTAAGGTGTCTGTGGTATAATTTAGAATATCTATGGAACATCTCTGGAAAATATAAGCTTTCTCTGAAGTATAAATATATCCCTAAAGTTGAGAAATGTGAAAAATTTAAATATATCAATAAAAATCATCCTTTTATTTTCTTTTTAGACTAAAAAATAAGATGTAAAAAAGTTCTAGATGATTTGCTATTGCTATATTTTAATCTCATGATATTGAAAGAGAATATGTTTTACCTTCAAGATAAAGTATACACACAGATACAGACACACACACACACACACACACACACACACACACATATTTAGGCAATGGTGGATGTTAACAAAACCCTTTGAGAGGGAGCTTAAAAATCCATGATTTTTCCTTTGTAACACAACGGCTCATTCATTCTACATCTGGCAAAGTGCTGCATCTTTAGAAATATAAACCAAACCAAGTCTCCATTTATTAAAGCACTTAATACTAGGGAAATTTTCAAATACTGGGGAAATTTTCAAAAGCTCACTTTTTTATAAGCATAAATCTTATTTAAAAGTCTCACCTATCCAAAGTCTTAATCAAATGTTTACTTTTTGCATTATCAGTCCCATAAAAATAAGCTTTGTTTTAATATTTTGATGCTGTCACATTTAGTTGTCACAAAGGAGTATAGAAGAAAATATTTCATATCTCATAACATTAAACTAATTTTTGGCTTGCTTTAACTCAAATTGGAGAGAAAAATTTAGGTATTTTCCCCTTAATTCAACCCACTGCTTTTATTTAATAAATATTTCAGAAAAATGATGATTTCTTGGTATTTTTAGCTCAAAATTAATATATTGATCTTCATATGGAATTATCATAAAAGTTTAGAGCTAGACATGGAAGGGTCCCTAAAAGTTATACAGTTCAAAACAATTCACTTTAGAGCTAAAGAAACTGAAGTTAAAGAAATATTAAGTGATTTTTTCCCAAATTCATATAGATTATAAGTGGAAGAGTTTTCTTTTTAGAGTCCCACACTAGGTGTGTTCCTTTACCATCATGGTTGATCTCTCTTGTCACTTTCTAAAAGGTAATGCAATTCACTGAGACCAGGTCAAAGTTCTACCAGGTGATAACCTACTAATTCTAAACAATATGCCTCTCCGAAATGCAGCCCAGATCACATTAGTATTCTTTGATCATTATATCACACTGTTGACTCATAGTGAGCCTTTAGTTGAGTAAAAGACCTAAATTGTTTTCAGTCAACATGTTGCCTTATAATACCTCCTCCATTTGCATTTCAAAACAAGTAGTGTGTAAAACAGGAAATCCTAGGAAGACATAGAAGTGAGAAGTAATATAGGACAAAGACCCCCTCTCATTACAAAAAATGAATAACAACAAAAAAGCTCCCACATACGGTCAAAAAAGCAATAAATTATGAGAAGAGGAACAGTGAAAGTACTTACCACAAATAATTCTTACAGATAAACAATTGTTCTCTTATTCCCACTATATTTGATACAGTTCTAGGAAACCATAGCAATTTCAGAAAGACAAGTCAAGAATTTAAAAGCATAATGACTGGCAAAGAAGAAATAAATTTATCACTATTTTCATATATTTTACTTAGAAAAAAGCAAAGAGTTTGGCAGAAATTAGGATCAAATCAACATCTTACACCATATTACACAAGTTCAAAATGGTTATACATTCTGAATATTAAAGACCATGCCATAAAAAAATTGGCAGAAATGTAGATTTTTTTCACAACTGTGATTAGTAAATTAATTTTTAACAAAATGATAGAGGTATTTACAAAAGATAAAATAGATAATTTTGATGACATGAAGCTAAAAAGTTGTTGCACAAATAAGATTATTCTATATAAGTTAAGAGGGTAACTTGCTGCCTATGAAAATAAATATGTATTAAATATTACTGATAAGAATTTTGGTACCCAAGGGATATGAATAGTTTACAGAAATGTGTGAGAATAAATTATAAAAATAGTCTCAAGAATCACAAACTATTAACAAATATATATGAAAGAATGTTCCACATCACTAAATAATGAGGGAAATTTAGATAAAAAACATATTAAAAATTCCTCTAGTAGCAATCAAACTGAGAAAGATGTCAAAAGATGAAAGTCAAAGAAGTTTTTGAAAGACATGCACTGAGGGCAGGGTGAAAGGGTGGAGAAAAATATGAGGACTCACCTGAGTTATGTCCCAAACCCCTCCAAATGCCTTTAAATAATGTCATAAAACAATTTCCAGAGCAGAAGAACCCACAGAATGATGAGGGGGGATAAAATTTAGCCAACTACAACTTAAAAGGTCATTTGGAAGAATCTGTCACAGCAGTATAAATACAGACCAGCAAACCAGAAGCAAATCTTGAGAGTCACTGAAACAGTAACAGCAATAGTTGTTTCTACCAGGGTTCCCAGCCCACAGATGATAAAAGAGTTGAACAACTGATCAGAAAGATATTTAGGGGGTCTCCTTGCAAGCACTGAGGCAGAGTTCTGTTGCTTTGCTAATAACTAGATCCAGGCATAGGCCTAAGTGACAATCTCATGAGGAGGGAGTTTATGCCTGCAGTATAGTAGGGATCTTGGTCACAATTCCAAGGCAGAAAAAAGTGCATGTAGTTGCTCACAGACCAGAATACAGACTAGGAGTAGCAAACTCTTTGATCTTTAGATCACACTACCTCAGAAAGGCTGAAAACTCACAGGTTCCTAGAAGTTTTCCAAAAACAGCTGCACAAAACCCCTGAAACTTGTCACAGGATATCCTCCATCCTGGAAGCGAAGTCATACTTTAACAAAGAGGTAAAGACAAGGACTGGGAAAATCAGCAAATAATAGGAAAAATATCTGACCAGAGAAAGTTACTATGGTAACAAGGAAGATCAAAATAATACACATTCAGAAAGAGGTAATAAAGTCAAAGCTCCTCCATCTAAAGTCTCCCAGAAAAATATGAATTGATCTCAGATCATGGAAGAACCGTAAAAGGATTTGAAAATCAAGTAAGAGAGGTATGGGTAAGAGAAATGAAGTATGCAATAAAATCTGAAAAATGAGTAAATGGTTTGGTAAAGGAGCTGTGAAAAAGAGTGGAGAAAATAAAAACTTGATCAACAGACTAAACCAAATGCTAAAAGATGTACAAAAATCCAATGAGTATTAGAATGGGAGAAAAAAATTAAAGTGAAAAGGAAAATGAGGCACAAAAATTCACTAAAGAAAAAGCAAAAAAAAAAAAACTCCAACACAAATAGAATTAGTCAAATGGAAATGCTAGTTCAAAAGATCAGTGAAGAAAATAATTCTATAAAAATTAGAATTGTGTAAGTGGAAGCTAATGACTTTATGAGACATCAAGAAACAGTAAAACTAAAAGAATGAAAAAATAAAAGGCAATGAAATATCTCATTAGAAAGACAATTAACATGGAATTGATCTAGGAGAGATGATTTAAAAATCATTATACTACCGGAAAGCCACAATTAAAGAAAACAAAAACAAAAAAAAAAGGAAGATATCATCTTTCAAGAAATTAAAAATGAGGGGTTGGGGGGGGGTGGAGTCAAGATGGTGGCAGAAATTCCCAGAAGCTGTCCACCACAACACTTCAAATGTCTTAAAATTATGACTTTAACCAAATTCTTGAGTGTCAGAACCCACAGAAAATTCAAGTGAATCAAGTTCCCAGCTCAAGGCAACTTGGGAGATCTGTGGTAAGAATCTGTTCCACCATGGTTGGAAGGGGCCACAGCCACTGCTGTGGAGTGAATAAGCTCCAGCCTTCCAGGAAAAGTCTAAAGGGTGTCTGAATGCATGGTAAAGGGAGTGGTTTCCACACTTCTCAGTCCAGGGATTGCCAAGGACAACTTGGAAGGAAAACTTTGCCACACCAGAGTCAGTCCAGAACCCAGTCTAGCACAGGCCTCAGTGTTTCCTGTCCCAGGAAACAGGAGCAGGCCTGCTGAGTCACCCAGGAGGGAGATAGCTACCTAGCAACTGCTTCCAGAACACAGCCCATAAACAGTAAGGGGGCCAGGGGAGGAGGTGGAGGTCTCTCTGCTAAACCTGGGACAGGAAGCTGTTGCTATGCACAGACTGAGATCCAGATAGGAGTTGGGGGCCCCCAGATGTGGCTCCCAACAATTCCAGGGCAGAGAGGAGTGCTTTTGATCATCCACAGAATAGAGCATAGTTCAGAAGAGCACTAAGAACCTCTCATAAGAAATTTAAGGAATTGAAGTCTTTGGAGTGTCCCCAAAACACTCAAAAGTTTGGGAAGTATGTTAAAATCAGATCAGAGACTGAGGAAATGAGTAAACAACAGAAAGCAATCTGATTTTGGTAATTTCTTTGGTTCTATGGAAGATCAAAACATACACTCAGAAGATGACAAAAACCAAAGCTTCTGTAGCCAAAGCCTCCCAGAAAAGGGGCAATTGGTTTCAAGTTATGGAAAAGCTCAAAATAATTTTGAAAATCAAATAAGGGAGGTACAGGAAAATTGAAAAGAGAAATGAGATCAATGCAGGAAAATTATGAAACCCAAGTCAACAGCTTAGTGAAGGAGATACAAAAAAACCCCAAGAAAATAGCATGTTAAAAACAAGTTTAGGTAAAATGGAAAAAGCAGTCCAAAAGGTCAATTAAGGAGAAGAATGGCTTAAAAAGTAGAATTGGCAATATGGAAAATGAGATAAGAAAGCTCTCTGAAGAAAATAACTGCTTCAAATATAGAGTGGAGTTAAAGGAAGTTGATGATTTTGTGAGAAATCAAGAAACTATAAAACAAAACCAAAAGAATAAAAAAACCAGAAGAAAATGTGAAATATCTTATTTGTAAAACACCTGATCTGAAAAATAGATCCAAGAGAGATACTTTAAAAATTATTGGACCACCTGAAAGCCATGACCAGAAAAATAGCTTAGATTTCATTTTTTAAAGACATTCTCCAGAAAAATTGGCCTGTTATCCTAGAAGCAGAGGGTAAAAATAGAAATTGAGGGAATCTAGCAAATACCTCCTGAAAGAAATCCTCCCCTAAAAAGAAAAATTCCCAGGAATATTATAGCTAAATTCCAGAACTCCCAAATCAAAGAGATCATATTATAAGCAGTCAGAAAGAAACAATTCAAATACCATGGAGCTATAATCAGGTTTACACAGGATTTAGCAGCATCTTCATTAAGGACTTGTAGGACTTAGAATATGATATTTCAGAAGGTAAAGGAGCTTAGATTACAAACAAGAATCAACTACTCAGCAAAACTGAATGTTCTATTTCAGGAAAAAAATGGACACTCAATGAAATAGGGGAATTTCAAACTTTCCTGTTGAAATGACTAGAGTTGAATAGAAAGTTTGTTCTCCAAGTACAGGACTCAGGTGAAGCATAGAGAGGGTAGACAGGAAGGGAAAATTATGAGGGATTCAAAGATATTGAACAGCTTTTTGTATTCCTGCATGGGAAGATGATAAGTCTTATGAACCTTCTCATCTATTAGAGAAGATAGAAGCAGTATGTATAGACAAGGCACAGGAGGAAGCTAAATATGATGGTTTAATGTATTATAAAGTTGGAGCTAATGGGCAAGGAAGGAATGTACTGGAAGAAAGGGAAAGAGGAGGCAGAATGGGTTAAAATATTTCATGTAAAAGAATCAAGAAAAAGTTTTTCAAATAGAGTGGAAGGGGAGAAGGTGATGAGTGAGTCTTCATCCTCATTGGAAATGGCTCAGAGAGGAAACAGTATATATATTCAATAGGCTATAGAAATCTATCTTTGGACTATCAGGAAAAAGGAGAGGAAAGGGATGGGAGAAAGGGAGGGGGTACAGGTGATAGAAGAGAGGGAAAATTGTGGGAAAGGGTAGTCAGATAGAACACATTTTTTTTTGGCAAGGATTTGGTGGGTGGCAAATCCAAGGTCACACAACTGGGTGGATTTTTGGTGTATGGGCCAGATTTGGGACCTGATCCTCTTGGCTCTGGGGCTAAGGGGAGGAGATAAAGGAAGGGAGGGTAAATTGGGAGAGGGATTAGTCAGTAGCATAACACTGTTGAAGAGGGCCAAGGTGGAAGAAGAGAGAAGAAAAAAATAGGAGAAAAGGGGGGGGAGGAATAGGATGGAGTTAGGAATTGTAACTCAAAAATTTCTTTGATAAAGACTAAATTTCTCAAACATTAGAGAACTGAGTCAATTACAAAAATAAAGGTCATTCCCCAACTGATAAATGAGCAAATGATATGAATGGTTTTCAGATGAGGTTATCAATGCTATCTATAGTCATATTAAAAATATTTTTTATTCACTATAGATTGAAGAAATGCACATTAAGGATTTCCTGAATGGAGCCAAGATGGTTGCAAGAAGCAAGAAAGCTGCTGGAGCTTCTCCCAATACAACTTTAAATGAAGCCTCTAAAGAATCCCTAAAGAGATAGAACTCACAAAAGAAGAGTGAAACAACTTTTTATCTCAATCTGGGAGGAAGTTCAGGAAAAATCTGTCTCATGGGGGTAAAAGGGGAGTGCAGCCCAGTCTAGGCAGAGGATCTAGGGAATGAGTGGGAGGCTCTTAACAACAGAATGGCTCTTTAACACTCCTGGGTCCAAGTTTAGCAGGACAGTGGTACAGCAAACCAGACGTGAGGACCCCAACTACAGCTTGGAAAGCAAAATTCAAATCCATGCACACTGGTGCAGCAAGAGGGACTGGGTCAGTAAAGCAGGGGAAGAAACCATGAGCAGCTGAGGCATCAGTCCAAAAAGCCAGAGACCAGCTCCCCCAGAACCCAACACAAAAACATTGTGACTGTACCCCCTGTGCTCCAGAAACAGAGTTCAACTTTCCAAATGAGCAAAAAAGTGGCAGCTAGGTGGCACAGTGGATAAAGTAGCAGCCCAGAAGTGAGGAGTATCTGAGTTTAAATCTTGCCCCAGACACTTAATAATTACCTAGCTGTGTGGCCTTGGGCAAACCATGTAACCCCATTGCCTTTCAAAAACCTAAAAAATAGTAAATAAAAATGAGCAAAAAAAAAACTAGCCGTAGAAAAAAGATAAAAATACCATCTTAGAAGAGGAAACCATGACAAAATGGCTTTATGTGAAGTCTCAAAAGGATTTATATATTGGTCATAATCCATAAAAACCTTTTGAAAGAGCTCAGAATTGATCTTAAAAACCAAAGAAGAAGAAGAAAAATTGAGAAAAGAAATGAGTAATGAAGGAGAAATATGGAAAATTCACTAAAGTAAACAATACCTTCAAAAGTGAAATTGACCAAATGGAAAAATTAATCATTTCCTTCAAATGTAAAATTCACCAAATGAAAAAGGAAAATAATGGCTTCAAAAGTAAAAAATACCAACTGGTAACTCATCTAAAGATAAAAATATACAACAGGAAAAAGAATGAAACTCATCTAATAGTAAAAATTAACAAATTGGAAAAGAAAACCCAAAACCTAACTTAATTAAAAAAATCCTTAACCATTAGAATTGGACAAATAGAAACTAATGAGTCTATAAGACACCAAGATTCAATCAAACAAAAACAAAACACTGAAAAAAAGAAGAAATTGTAATTTACCTCTTAGGAAAAATGAGTGAACTAGAAAATAGATCCAGGAGAAATAATCTGTGAATTGTTGATATACCAGAAAGCCAGATCAGGAAAAAGAGACTGTACAATATCTTATAGGAATTTATCATGGGAAAATACTCTAATAAATATCCTAAAACAAGACGTTAAAATAATCCTTGAAAGAAGCCAGAGATCACCCCCAGAAAAATATCCCAAAATAAAAACTGCAAGAAATGTTATAGCCAAATTTTAGAATTCTCAGATAAAAGAGAAAAATATTTCAAGTAGTCAAAAAGAAACAATTTAAATACTAGGAAACCACACTGAGGATTATGTAGGATAAATCAACTTCAAAATTAAAGAATTTGAAGGCCTAGAATATATTCCCAAGGGCAAAGGATTGAACATAATCAAGAATTAACTATCCTGCAAAATTCAGTATTTTTTTCAGGAGAAAAAATGGATTTTCAATAAAATAGAGAACTTTCAAACTTACCTGATAAAAAGACCAGATCTGAACAGAATATTTGATCTTCAAATGCGAAATTTAAATGATGCATAAAAATGTAAATACAAGGAGAGAATGCATCCCTACATGGGAAGACAATACTTATAACTCTTGAGAATTATATTTCTCTTTGAATAGTTGAAAAGAGCATAATTATATTGAGGGTATGAGCAAAAATTGATCAAGATGTGATAGTACTTTAGTTCATGAGGGTTGTATTTCTACTGGGACAGATGGAGGGAGTGTGAACAAAGGGAGTGGGTATAAATTGTTTAAGATGTGATGGTGCTTATGGCTCTTTAGAATTGTACTTCTATCAGGACTATTGAGAGGTATATACTTTGACAGAAGATGAGAGTATAAGACAGGCATAAAACAAGAAATAAAAAAGCATGATGTTGTGAGAAAAAGGTGGAGGTATTAGAGGATATCAAGGAGTAATTACAATATAGGTAGATAGGGAGAGTGAGAACACAGTAAATTTTACCTTCTACAAATTTAGGTTAATGCGAAAATAACAGGCATTCCCAATTATGTTCAGAAATTTATCCTACTCTTCAGGGAAGGAGGAGAAAAGGAAAGGGGGAGATTGAGAGAGAAAGCAGTCAGAAGCAAAACATTGGTGAGGAAGGATAAGGGGAAAGAAGAAGCACAAGTGCTAATAGGGGAAAGATAGAATGGAAGGAAATACAGAGTTAGAGATGATAATTGTGAAAGTGAATTGATAAAAGGGAAGTGGATAGCAAAATAGATTAAAAGTTAAAACCTACAATAAATTGCTTACAAGAAATACATTTCAGGCATAGAGATAAATACAGAATAAAGGTAAAAGACAGGAACAGGGCATATCAAATGAATTTTTAAAAAATCAAGGATAGCAAAATTGATCTCAAATAAAGCAAAAGCAATAATAGATAGAATTAAATGAGATAAGGAAGTAAACTACATCTTCCTAAAAGATATCATAGGAAAGGAAGTAATATCAATTTTAAACATAAATGCACCAGGTGATAAAGCAAACAGCTTCTTAGATAAGAAACTAAATGAATTAAAGAAAGACATAGTGTGCAAACCTATATTAATGGGGGAGACCCAACCTCTCTCTTTCAGAATTAGATAACTCTAACCACAAAACAAATAAGAAGAAAATTAAGGTAAATAGAAATTTAGAAAAGTTAGCTATAATAGATCTTTGGAGAAAATATAATAGATATAGAAAGGAATACCTTTCTCACTGTGTTACATGCCAGAAAAAGAGACCATACATTAGATCATAAAAACCTCACAATTAAATAATGAAATGTAGAAATTTTAAATACATCCTTTTCAGATAATGATTCAATATAAATTACAAATAATAAAGGATCATGCACAAATAAACTAAAATAATGAAAAACCTAATCTTAAAGAAAGAATGAATTAAACCACAAACCAGTGAACTAATCAACAATTTCATCCTAGACAATGATAATGATGAGTCATCATACCAAAATTTGTGGGATGCAGCCAAAGTAGTTGTTAGGATAATATTTATATCTTTGAATGCTTATTTGAATAACATAGAGAAAGAGTAGATCAATGACTTGAGAATACCACCAAAAATTAGAAAAAGAACAATTTTAAAATGCCAATTGAATAACAAATTAGGAATTCTGAAAAAATCAAAGGAGAAATAAATAAAACTCAAAGTAAGAAAACTATTGAACTAATAAATAAAACTAAGAATTTGTTTTATGAAAAATTCAATAAAATAGATAAACCCTTGGTCATTCTGATTAAAAAAAGAAAGAAGGAAACCAAATTACAGTAACAGAAATGAAAAGGGTAAACTTGCTATCATTATGGAGAAAAATTAAAATAATTGAACTGTTTTGTCTAACTATATGCCAAAATCTGACTATATAAATAAAACAAGTGAAAATATATAAAAGTATAAACTGCCCAGATTAACAAAAGAGAAAATAATATACTTAAATGATCTCATTTTCAAAAAAAAAATTAAACAAGTCATCAATAATCTCCCTAACAAAATATCCCCAAGGTCAGAAGGATTTACAGATGAATTCTACCAAACATTTAAAGAACAATTAAATACAATTCTATATAAAGTATTTGAAAAAAATTAGGGGAGTTCTGTCAAATTTCTTTGTTGATACCAATATTGTGATGTTACCTAAACAAGGAAGAGTCATATCAGACAAAACAAATCATAGAACAATCTTGTGAGGTTCATTTTTTTGTCAGTCTATGTTTTCTTTTATAACATGACTATCATGGAAGTGCTTTGTAAAACTACACATTTGTAACCTTTATCAAATTGCTGGTTTTCCCACTGAGGATGGGAGAAAAGAAAAGAATTTGGAACTCAAAGCTTTAAAAATTAATGATAAACTTGTTTTTACATGTTACCAAGGAAAAATTGAATACTAAATATATAAATTTGATGAATATATTGGGAATAAAGAAAATCAAGTAAGAGATATAATGAAAATTGGGAAGAGAAATGAAATTTATACAACAAAATCATGAAAAATAAGTCAATAACTTGTTAAAGAAGACATAAAAATAGCAAAGAAAATAACAACTTGGGGTGGCTAGGTGGTGCAGTGGATAAAGCACCAGCCCTGGAGTCAGGAGTACCTGGGTTCAAATGTGGTCTCAGACACTTAATAATTACCTAGCTGTGTGGCCTTGGGCAAGCCACTTAACCCCATTGCCTTGCAAAAACCTAAAACAAATAACAACTTAAAAAACTGACTGACTAGGCCAAACAGTAAAAGAGTCATACAAATTCTTTGAAGAAGAAAAAAAATTTTCTTACAAGTAGAATTGGACAAATGGAAAAGATGTTAGAAAAGCTCATTGAAGAAAATAATTCCTTAAAAGTTAGAATTCATGCCCATTAATTGGAGAATGACTGAACAAATTGTGGTATATATGTATGTATGTATACACACATATGTAATGTGTGTGATTTTGTGTTTGTGTGTGTGTGATGGAATACTAAATACTGGAAAGACTTGCATGAATTGATGCTAAGTAAAATGAGCAGAACCAAAAGAACATTATACACTCTGACAACATGGGGTGATAATCAACTATGATTGACTTGTTCATTCCATCAAGGCAATAATCAGGGACAATTTTAGGGGATTTGTGATGGAGAATACCATCTGTATCCAGTGAAGTAACTGTTTTAAAAGTTGTCTTCTATTTCTAAAGTTTTCTTTCTTCCTTTTGTATCTGGTTCTCTCACAAGTTCATTTTCAATTTATGCTTTTCATGAATGCAAATGTAAAGCCTTTAATCAGATTGCCTTCTGTTGGGGGGAAGGGGGAGGGAAGGGAGTCAGCAGAAAAATTATAAAACTCAAAACCTCTAAAAAGTGATTGATAGAAATTATTATTGAATATAATTGGAAAAAATATTTATATAATAAAAAATTTAGAATTGAGCAAATAGAAGCTCATGACTTTATGAGATATCAAGAAGCAACATAGCAAAAAAGAATGAAAAAATAGAAGACAATGTGAAATATCTTATTGAAAAAAAAACAATCTGGAAAATAGATCCAGGAGAGAGCATTTAAAATTATTGGACTACTTGGTAAGTACTAGGAGTAAAAATAGACAAGAAAACATCTTTCAAGAAATTATCAAGGAAAATTGCCCTGATATTCTAAAAGCAGAGGGTAAAAATAGAAATTAAAATAATCCATCATTCAGCTCCTGAAAGTGATCCCAAAACGCAAATTCCCAGGAGTGTTTTAGTCAAATTCCAGAGCTCTCAGGTAAAAGAGAAAATATTGCAAGCAGCCAGAAAGAAACAATTTGAGTACCATGGTGACCCAGTCGGGACCCTATAGTATTCAGTAACTTTACTTGAAAGGATTAGAGGACTTGGAATATGATATTCCAAAGGGCAAAGGATCCTGAATTACAATCAAGAATTATCTATTCAGAAAAACTGAGTATAATACTTCAGAGGAAAAAAATAAATATTCAAAGAAATAGAGAATTTTCAAGCATTATTGATGAAAAGACCAGAGCTGAATAGAAAATTTGATTTTTAGATATAAGACTCAAGAGAAGCATATAAAATTGAAAGAGAAATCCTATGGGTCTTAAAACTAAAGTGTTTATATTCCTACATGAGAAAATGATACTGGTAACTCATAGGAACTTTCTCATTATTAGGGCAAATTGGAGTATTTATAGACAGCATGCAGTCTTGAGTTGAATAATAAAGGATGATACCTAATAAAACAAATTAAGGGGTGACTAGAATGTCCTGAGGAAAAAAAAGCAAATGAAGTGATAGAACAGGGTAAATTATCTCTCATAATGGAGGTAAGAAAAAGCTTTTACAAGGGAGGGGAAAGGGGGGGGAAATGAAGGAGAATTGAGTGAACCTTATTCTCATCAGAAATGGCTCAAAGGGGGAATAAAATACACAAAGATTTGGGTCTTACTCTATTGGAAAGTAGGAGAGGAAGAGGAAGAGAAATGGGGGTGTCATGAAAGAAGGGAGGGCAGACTGAGGGAGGATGTGATCAGAAGCAAAACTCCTTGAGGAGCAAATGTGTAAAAGGAGAGAAAGACTAAAATAATTGGGGGTATAGGATGGAGGGAAATACAATAAGCAATAGTAACTATTTTAAAAAATTGAAGTTTCTCTGATAAAGGCCTTATTTCTCAATCATATGGAACTATCAAATTTATAAAAATAAAATCCATTCCTCAGCTGATAAATCATTAAAAGATATAAAGTTTCCAGATGAAGTAATCAAAATTATCTATAGCCATATAAAAAAATACTCTTACTCACTATTGATTGAAGAAATTCAAATTAAAACAGTTCTGAGATTCAATCACAAATCTATTTGATTGGCTAACATGACAGAAAAGGAAAATGACAAATATTGGGGGGACATGAGAAAAAATGATACATATGAACTGATTCAACTATTCTATAGAGAAATTTTTAATGATGTCCAAAATAAACCATTAATACTTTTTTGACCTAGCAATATTACTACTAGGTTTTCATCCCAAAAGAGACAAAAAGAAAACAAATAAAAGAGATTTATATGTGCAAAAATATGTATAGTAATTCTTTTTTTTGTGGCAAAGAATTGGAAATTGGGGAATGATTAAAAAATCTAGTATATTATTATAATATGATTCTATCCTTCTATAAGAAATGATGAACATATGGATTTCAGAAAAACCCTGGAAAAACTTACATGAACTAGAAAACATAGAAAAATAAATACAATATTATATAATGATCAGTGGTGAATATACAGCTTTCTGATGATCCAATAATCCAAGACAACTCTGAAGGACTTATGATGAAATATGCCATTCATCTCTAGAGAAAGAACTGATGGTTTCTGAATATAGATTGAAGTATACTTTTTTCATGATTTTTTTTTGGTTTATATTTTCTTTCACAAAATGACTATTTCTAGTTCCATAGTACTGTTTTACTTGAACATACATGTAAAACATGTATTGAATTTCTTGACTTCTCAATGAGGAAAGGGAAGCAAGAAAGATAGATGAATTTGGAGCTCAAAGTTTTAAAAATGAATGTAAAAAAGATTCTTTTACTTGTGACTGGAGAAAAATAAAATACTAAATAATTTTTTTAAAAATTCCAAACAAAAATTAAAAACAAAGAAAGTGTGTGTGTGTGTATAGACAGACAGAGGGCACATATGAGGGGATGAGTATCTAAAAAAAATAGAGGATGAGAAAGGAGAGGTAAAATGGAATAAATAATCTGACATAAAGAAGCTCAAAATAGTTTACAGTGGAGGAGAAATAGGGGAAGTATAGAGTGTAAGTATAAACCCTTTCTAATCAGAATTGGCTGCTAGAGGGAATAACATACATATTAAGTGAGGTATAGAAATATTTTACCACAGGGAAGAAGGAGGGGAAGGAGATAAGGAAGGGGGTTGGGGCTGATAAAAGGGAGGGCAGTTTAAGGGAATTAAAAGTCAGAAGCAAAACTCTTGAGAATGGACAGGGTGAAAGGAGAGAGAGATTAGGATAAACAGGGAAAAATGAGAGTGGAGGGAAATATACAATTTAATCATCATAATTGTAAAAGAAAATTCACATTTCTCAAATAAAGACCATATGATTCAAATATATATAGAGAGAAAAATGAATTAAATTTAGAGAAATAAGAGTCATGCTTCAATAGATAAATGGACAAAGAATAGGAACAGGTAGTTTTCAGATGAATTAATCAAAGGTATCCATAGTCATATGAAAAAAATGTTTTGAATCATTATTTTTTTAGGTTTTTTCAATGAAAATGGGGTTAAGTGGCTTGCCTAAGGCCACACAGCTAGGTAATTAAGTGTCTGAGGCCAGATTAGAACTCAGGTACTCCTGACTCCAGGGCGGGTGGCTCTATCTACTACTCCACCTAACCATCCTTTGAATCATTATTGATTACAGAAATGTAAACTAAAGCAACTCTAAACTCCCATCCCACACCTTAGATTGGCTAATATGACAGAAATGAAAATGTTAGATATGTGAGACAATTAAAATACTAATGCAATGTTGATTAAGTTGTATATTGATTCAACCATTCTGGAAAACAATTTGGAACTATGCCCAGAGTGTTATAAAGCTATATATGTTCTTTGACCAAGCAATATCATAACTAGGTTCATATCCCACCTACTCCCCCTCAAAAAAATAGATGTACATCATCAAAAATATTTATAGCAACTTTTTTGTTAAGGTAAAGAACTAGAAATTGAGGGGATGTCCATCAATTGGGAAGTGGCTGAATGAATTGTTAGAGAATATGATGAAATTAATTTTTGCTTAAAGAAATGACAAAATGGAAGTGCTCAAAAAAACCTAGAAAGGCTTACATGAACAGATGCAAAGTGAAATTAGCAGAACCAGAAGAGCACTGAACACAATAACAGCAATATTATATTAAGATTAACAGTAAATAACTTAGCTATTCTCAGCATTATAATGATCCATGACATTTCTGATGGACTTATGATGATGAAAGGTGTTTTCCATTTCCAGATAAAGAACTGATAGATCTGAATGTGCTTTGAAGCATACTATTTTTACTATTTTTTCTCTTTTAATTCACAACATGTACATGGGAATGTGCTTTGCTTGACTACCTAAGTGTAGCCATGACAAATTACTTACCTTCTCAATGGGGAAAGATGGAGACAGAGAGAGGGAGAGGATTTGGCTCAAAATTTGAAGATACAAGATTGTTAAAATTATTTCTATATCTTGGTATATACAGAACTTACCTTTCTGTCTTTGACCTCCCTGATGTATAGAAATATAGTCAATAAAGTATCAAATTGAAAATGAAATAGAAAAAGAAAACAAGATATGAAACAAGGGAACAACTTTTCTATAAGAATTATCTTTTGTTGAGTGCTTAGAATGTTCATTTTCCAGTCATTTGCTACTTTTTACAGCATTTGTAGTTGTTATTTAATTTTCATAGAGCAGAAATCTTTCAGTTATGCTACTTTCCATTCTGATGTCTTTTCTAGGATTTCCTAGTATACTCTAATTTTTAAAACATCTACTTCACAATAACAAATAGAGGGGAAAATCCATTGTATTTGTCAATGTCTGATTTGGTATTGCCTTTCTGAAAAGTAATTTGAAATTTTTCAGATAAAGTGTTTAAAATATCTATATTCTTTGACACTGAGTTGTCAGTTATAGTTTTTACCCTGTTATGGGGGAGGGGGGTGGGGAAGATGGGTTCCATACACAAAAAAGTGTTTATATCAGCATTTCTGTGGTAGCAATTTATTAGAAACAAAGTAGATGAAGGGTTAAACAAATTGTGGTATGTGAACATAAAGGAATATTCTGCAATAAAAATGATAAATAAGGAGAATATTAACTATAGAGAAGTACAAAAGTCTTAAGTGAGATACACATTGAAATAACCAGTCATGATAGCAATAGAAACAATAACTTCAATAATGTAAATAGAAAGAACAATACTTAACAACAATCATAAATGAATATTGTAGAAATACAAATGAGATTGCCCATTAAAAAACATATGAGAATATACCCCATTCTACTCCTTTGCAGAAGTGAAATATCCTAAGTAATGAATCATTGCACAGTGTTCTTTTCCCCTATGTATTAATTGGTTTGCTGATTTTTCCTCTTCTTTCCCTTCCAATTTTTTTTGAAATTCATGGCTAAATGGTATGGCTTTCTGGAAGAAGAAAAGTCAGGAACAAAAAAGATATCTAGCCAATGTAAAAAACACATATCCCCCAAAAGTCTATTTTAAAATAAAATAACCAGAAAATCAGCAGAGAAAGAAATTGAAACAATATTTTCAGTAACTGAAAATATTCTATTGTAAAGCACAAGAATAAGGAAAATCAGTTGTATATAGCAATGATAAAAACCAATAGAAAATTACATTTCATTCAAAATAATTAGAAAATACAAAAATTCTTGTAGTAAATTTAACAAGAAACAAACATAATTACACAAAAGCAATTTAAAGAAATAATGAATGGCTTAGATTGTTATGTTGCTCAACTGGGTCATGCTAATAATATAAAATGATTATACCACTGAAATAATTTATAGATTTCATTCTATACTAACAAAAATTTCAAGGGCTGCTCTTTAAGCACTAGTTTAAAATGAAAAAATTAATTTAAATTACCTAGCTGTGTGGCCTTGGGCAAGCCACTTAACCCCATTTGCCTTGCAAAAAAACCCCTAAAAACAAAAAACAAAACAAAAAAAACATAAAAAATTAATTTAAAGGAAGAAAATGTCTAGGAGTTCAATAGTCTATAGTAACATTTTACAAAATATGAATGAAAGGAGAGTAACTTTTCCAGATGTCAAATTATCTATTCATCATTATTTGCTACTTTTTAAAAAGGAGAAAAAAACCAGGTCACTAGAATAGATTTCATAAATACAAATGAGAAATAGTCAAATTCAATAAATAGTATTTGATGAATCAAAGAACAAGAACTATACAAGGAAGCATTTCTTACATTATAAGTGGAGTTGGGAAAATTGTAAAGTAATTTGGCAGAAAATAGGTTTAATTATGCAATTTGACACAATACACTCCAACGTAAAATAGAATATTACTTATACATAGGCAAAATTGATGTCAAAAATCAGAAAAGAAACAATACAACTAAAGGAAATTTTTAATTTTCACAATTATGTTTATGAAGATAATTCATAAACAAGCAAGGAAATTCATAAAATATAACGAATAACTTTAATTGACATTGAAAAGCTTTTGCACAAACAAAATCAATGTAGGCCTTAAGAAGGGACACTACTGGGTGGAGAGGGAGGAAACTTTTCATCAGCTGTCTCTCATAAGACATTGAAAATCAAGGTGGAATAGAAAGCTTTACAAATACATGACTAGCAGTCAACCTCAAATTGATAAATGATCAAATTTTTTGAAGAATAATTATTCATTCAGTTATAAAAAAAGAGAAATGCAGAGATAAAAATAATGTTGAGACTTTATCTTAGACCTGAAAGGTTGGTAAAGAAGAAAATGTTAATTTATACTATAGGAATATAAGCAAAGTGCACTAATATAATATTGTAGAACTGTTCATTGGTCCATACCATTTCTAAAATACCTTGGCATCACCATTTTTAAAAGGGAATCAAATGTCTATACCCTTTGAACCAGAGATACCATGGCTAAGTTTCTATACTTCAGGGAGGTTAAAGACAGAAAGGTAAGCCCTGTACATACCAAGAGTCATTTTAGTTCCTTCTGTGATAGCAAAGAAATGGAAACAAAAGTACGTGAACATGGGAAACAGGAATGGCTGAACTGAAGATGCTACATAAATGCAGTAGAATATTTCTTTCTGTGCTTTATGAAATAACAAATATTCAGCTGAGAGGAAACTGGAAAGGCATAGGATGCAGACTGAAAGAAGAGGAACTAGGAAAACAAATATATTGTTGCCACAATAAAAAATGGAAAGAATTATTTAAAAAACTGATTACTGTAACAAAAAAAATCTGAGTGAGAAAGAAGAGTTGAAAAAATTCATCTCCTTTTCATTAAAGAGGTAGGAGACTATTTTTGTGGAATATAGCATATACTGCTATATGAGGTTTATTAAATTGGTTTCACTTTTTCCCTTTCTTTTTTAATCTTTGTTGCAAAATAAAGGAAGAGAGGGTATTATATGCTGAAATTTAATACCTCAACTAGAATTCTAGAGTGGCAAAGACAACAAAAGGTCAGGGTGATGATACATTCTTCCAACCCAAGACAACTAAGAGCTCAGAAAGAGAGATCTACTATACAGAGTTGGAAGATGGCCCAAATTCCACTTGAATGAAATATCAGTGCTGTGACCAGGTGGTAGGTAGCAGTGTAGCAGCTTTGGAAACTCTGAAGCCAGAGATGATAAGGAGAATTGGTAATTGTTCAAAAAGAGCCTACAGGGGACACCTGGGCTAGCAGTAGATGCAATACCAAATGCTGTATGGCAACTCTATTACCTATATTAATTTTTGGATCATGGCTCAAAGGTGGAGAAGAGTATTTTTGGCAAAGAGGGAGCACAAGCCCTGAAGGGCAGTATAGCTATGGGTCACAAGTATCATGGACCACAAAAAACAGTGATATTTTTGGTCTCAAGAACAATACTACTACCTGAAGAACAATGCTACTGCCATTCCCAAACATTCAGAGATCCTGAAGAACAATATTATTTCTGGTCCCAAGAGAACATGGAAAAGTATCTATTGAAGTTCCCAAAGGAGCAGAGGATCTTATTGGGAAAGTACCAAGGTGCAGACCAGGAAAACAGTGAGAAGAGATCTCTCCCCAGATCACACTAGCTTGAAAGCACCAAAACTTCTAAACACATGAAAATAATCCTAAAAAACAGCAAAGTAAAAACCTGAAATTTGAAAAAAATGATGATTCTGTGAGACACCAAGAAACAATAAAACAAAGTCAAAAGAATGAAACTACTGTCCTGGAAAATATGTTGAGGAAACATAATTTATGAATTATTGAACTCCCTAAAAGCCATAATTAAAGAAAGAACCTAGAAATCATGTTTTAAGAAATTTCCAAATAATACTGCCCTTATTTTCTAGAACTATTCTATTCCCCATATATTTGAGAAACGAGACCTTTATCAGAAAAATTGGTTGCAAAAATGTTTTCCTAGTTTCCTAATCTTCTTCTTCTAATTCTTAGTTTTGTTTGTGTAAATGTTTTTTAATTGCATGTAATAAAAATTACTTAATTTCCTATAATCTCCTCAATCTCTTGTTAAATCATAAACTCTTCCACTGTCCACAGAACCATGCTCCCGTAATTTACCCCTTATTCTTAATCACTTATCCATTCTAACTTTATCTTTTAAACTTCTTGTCCCAGGAATAACACTACTAGATCACAGACCTAGGTCAGTGATTGCAATGGAATGTAATTGTTCTATAAGAAATGACAAGCAGTGTGATTTTAGAAAATCCTTGGAAGATTTATATGAACTTATGCAAAAGTAAAATGAATAGAACCAGGAGAACATTGCACAGTGTGATGAACTGTGAAAGCCTTAGCTACTCTGATTAATACAATAGACCAAGGCAATTCCAAAATACCTATGATAAAATATACTATTCACCTCCAGAGGGGGAAAAATTCTGATGATCTTTGAATTCAGATTGAAGTATAATTTTTAAGCTTTCTTAATTTTTCTTGTTTGATTTCTTGTTTGTATTTTCTTTTGCAAAATGGTTAATATAGAAATAGATTTGCTTACATTCATATATATAATTTATATTAAATTGCTAGACTTCTTAAGGAGGGGTGGGACAGGAGGCACAGAGAATTTGGACCTGAATTTTTTAACATATAATTAGACAATATTTTTAAAAATAAATTAAGATTTTTTTAAAAAATAAAAAATGTTCTAGCAGTGATAATATATTTTTGTGGTTCCAAATATTTAATAATCCAGTATTTCTGGGACAATATACACATACAAATATATAGATATTACATATGTAAATAACTAGCAAAATTTTATTGATAAATTAAAGATTCCTTGAATATATATATATATATATATATCTTAGGAACCTAGCTATAGGATTGAATTATATGGTATAATCAGATGATAATGAAGAATCTTAGCTTCTCTCATCTTAACTATTCATTAGAAGCATCTTAACAACTTTCTAGTTCAATACTACTTAACATTGCAACTAGACACAGAGAAGTTGTTGATCAAAGAAATCTGAAGATGACTTAATAGCAACTGAACTTTATTGACAATATTAATCAGTCACTTAGTGTCCATAAAAAAGAGGTATCATAATCCAAAACTCAACAAAATTCTAAAATATATTAAAGTGAAACAAAGTCTATGAAACTACTGAGCTTAAATATGAGAAAGATTCTTCTGGATTTTTTCAAACACTTTTTAAAATATTTGTTCTCCAAGATAATTATATATTTCATTGGCATTAATTAAGAAAAACATACCTATGTTAGCTTTTATATAATGTAAGTATCTTGAGGGCAAAGACTGTTTATTTTTTTGTTATTGTATTCCCAGTATGCTAGAATACATGATAGCTAAAGATGTAATAACTGACTTTTGAATTGAATTGAATTTTCCGCACTTTTCTCTAATATAGTGTTTATGCAGCAATAATGACAACTGCATTTTATTCTCAGATGGAAGTTTCATTTTGATTAAAATATGATCTATTTATTAATTTCAGAGAGTTTTCTTTTTTAGTGAAGAGACATAAGTTAACAGAGAATACCTATCTTCTTTTAACAGATTTATTTTGTAGAAGGATAAGTAAACATGGAATGCTTTCAGATTTTTGAATTTTTTTAAAACCATTTTGAAAGAGAAACCTTTCTGTTCAGTGAAAGACTTAAAAAACTCCCAGGCTAAGTACTTCTTCTTGTTAATAAACTGAGAAATCTAACAAAAAATACATAATTATAATTGACATTTTTCATCTGCTTTTTTGGTTGCCCACAATTTTCAAAAGAATTTAGTTACTGATGCTAGTTGTATTTTTTTTCCAGGATAACTGCATATGCCTAACCATTCTGCTTTAGGAATTATTTTTTTAAAGTTTTGCCAAAATTGTCCTATTGTTCTGATTCTTTGTATAAGGTCTATTACATGTATATGTATGATATATATCATACATATACATATTGCATATACACAACATACATAGCATCACAACTTACAAATGGTCATCTAGTCTCTACCTAAAGACTTAACATTGAGGGAGAACTCATTATTTGCTGTGATAAACTATTCCATTTCCATTAACCAATCAATCAATAGACATTAATTAAGATATTGAGATAAAAAAGGGAAAAGATGGTCATTTCCTTCAAGGAGCACACAATCTAATAGGGAAGACAGCAAGCAACCAAATATAAACAAAGCTATAAACAGAATAAATAAGACAATTACTTGAATGAAGGGACTGGAATTAAGAGATTTATGAAGGTTTCTTTTAGAAAGTTAGATTTTAGTTGTGATTTAAAGAAAACCAAGGAAGTCAGTAGTTAGATAAGAGGAGAGAGACCATTCCAAAAATGGGGGACAGCCAGAGAACATTCTCATAATCAAGATTAGAAAATGTCTTGTTCATGGAACATCGAGAAGGCCACTATCACTGTATTAAAGAGTGATGATAAGTGTTAGAGAACATTATAAATTTCAAAATAGATAATTTCAAAATTAAAAAGGTTTTACACATATAAAACTAAGATTAGAAGCAACACAGAACACAGAAAGCTGGGAAACTATTTTCACAGTGTTTCTGATAAAGGATTTATTTCTAAATTATATAGAGACTAGAATCAAAGCCATTTACCAATTTATAACTTGTCAAATGATATAAACAGGCAGTTTTCAGATGAAAAAAGTCAAAGTTATCTATAGTTATATGAAAATACTCCAAATCATTACTGATTAGAGAAATGTAAATTAAAACAAGTCTGATTTACCACTTCATACCTATCAGATTGAATAAAATGACAAAAAAGGAAAATGATCACTGTTGGAGAGACGATCAGATCATGTTGGAAAACTGGGACATTAGTGCACTATTGGAAAAGTTGTGAACTGATAAGACTATTCTGGAAAAGAATTTGGAATTATTCCCAAAGAGCAATAAAACTAGGCATCCAGCAATATGACTACTAGGTCAATATCCCAAAGAGATCATAAATAGAAATAGAAAAATGAGTAACTCAAAAACTTGCAAAAGAATAAATGTTGAAGAGTATCTTTGCATGAGATTACAAAAATTAAAAAATGTAAAAGGATATTATGTCAGGGAATAAGGTGTAAAATGAAAGGAAAGGTAGAAGGGAGTATTTTGTATTTACTCAGGAAGTCAATTGGAACCCACTGGAGTTTATTGAGCAGGGGGATGACATGATAAAATCTGTACTTTAAAAAATCAATAAGGAAGATAGGAAAGAGGGAAGCTTTAGGGTAAAAAACAATTAGTTCTATTTTGGGCATATTGAGTTTAATATATCTATGGGACATCCTGTTCTGGATATTTGAAAGGCAGTTGGAGATTCAAGACTGGAGGTGAGTTAAAAGTTTGAGACAAGACAGGTAGATTTGAGAATCATCGGCATAGAGGTATTAACTAAATTCAAGGGAATTGATTAGATCTTCAATGAAGCAGTATAGAACGAAAATAGAAGAGGACTCAGGACAGATGGTGCTGCTATGGTGAGAGGGAATGATCTGGAATAGGATTCCTTACAGGATATAGAAGAGTAGTCAGATAAGATAATAAGAGAAATAGGAGAAAGTGGCGGCCCTAAAACCTAGAGAGAAGAAAGGACCAAGAAAAGAATAATCAACAGTGCCTAAGTCTTCAAGGGTGTCAAAGAGAAGGGGAATTGAGGAATGACATTGTATTTAGCACCTAAGAGATCATTAGTAACTTTGGAGAAAGCAAGGTTGGTGGAATTATGAAGTAATGATTTTTAATGTCAGAAGCTAAGAGAATAAGAAGGGAAATAATTATGGATACTTCTTTTTATTAGAAATATTTTCATAACATCAAGCATAATTCTATGACCAAGCAAGATTTATCCCAGGAATGCAGGGTTGGTTCAACATTAGGGAAACTGTTAGTATAATTAATATAAGTATAATAACATCAGAAATCATATGATTATATCAATAGATGAGGAAAAGGTCTGTGACAAAATACAGCACCCATTCCTACTAAAAACACTAGAGAATGTAGGAATAAATGGATTGTTCCTTAGAATGATTATAGCAGTATCTATCTGAAACCACCAACAAGCATTATATATATAATGCTAGAGGCATTCTCAATAAGATCAAGGGTGAAACAAGGATGTCTGTTATCACTACTGCTAATCAATATTAGAAATGTTAGCATCAGCAGAAAGAGAAGTAAAAAGAAATTGAAGGAATTAGAATTGGGAAGGAAGAAACAAACTCACTCTTTGCAGATGACATGATGGAATACCTAGAGAATCCTAAAAAATCATCTACAAACTACTAGAAACAATTGGCAACTTTAGCAAAGATGTAAGATAAAATAAACCCTCATAAATCCTCAGGATTTCTATCTTTTACTAGCAAGATACAGCAGCAAAACTTAGAAAGAGAAATCCCATTCAAAATAATTTCAGAAAATATAAAATATTTGGGAGTCTACCTGCCAAGGCAGACTCAGAAACTTCATAAAAACAATTACCAACACCTCTCACACAAGTAAAATCAGATTTAAATAACTGGGCAAATATTGACTTCTCATGGATAGGCTGAGCTAATATAATAAATATGACAATTCTACATAAATTAAACTACTTATTTAGTGTCCTGCCAATCAAAATTCCAAAAAATTACTTTAATGAGTTAGAAAAAATGTAAATAAATTCATATGGAGAAATAAAAAGTCAAGAATTTCCAGGGATTTAACGAAAAAAAGTGTAAAAGAAAGTGGTGTAGCCCTGCCAGATCTAAAATTACATTATAAAGCATCAGTCATCAAAACTAACTGGTATTGGCTAAGAAATAGAGTGGTGGATCAGTAGAATAGATTAGGTGCAAAAGAGATAGCAGGACATGATTATAGTAATCTGCTGTTTGATAAACCCAAAGAGTACAGCTTTGGGGATTAAAAAACTCTCTCTTCAATAAAAACTGTTGGTAAAATTAGAAGTTAGTAGGGCAGAAATTTAGATTAGACCAACACTTCATATCCCATACCAAGATAAGATCAAAATCAGTACAGGATTTAGACATAGAAGACAATATCATAAACAAATTAGGATATCAAGGAATAGTTTACCTGTAAGATTTATGGAAAGGGAAGCAGTTTATGACCAAGGAAGAGATGAAGAACATCATTAAAAATAAACTAGATAATTATGATTTCATTAAATTCAAAAACTTTTGCACAAACAAAACCACTATAATCAAGATCAAAAAGAAATGTACTAAATTGGGAAACAATTTTTACAACTAGTATTTCTGACAAAGGACTCGTTTCCAAAATATATAGAAGCTGGAGCTAAATTTATAAAAAAAAAAGCCATTCACCAATTGACAAATGGTCAAAGGATATGTAGTGACAATTTACAGATGAGGAAATAATAGCAATCTGTAGTCATATGAAAAATTGCTCTAAATCTTTACTGATTAGAAAAATACAAATTAAAACATCACACTGGCCAATGTCAGCAGAAAGGACAATGATCAGTGTCAGAAGAAATGTGGGAAATCTTGGACACTAATACATTGTTGGTGGAGCTGTGAACTCATCTAACCTTTCTGGAGAACAATTTGGAATTATGTCCAAAGGTCAATAAAAATGTGCATATTCTTTGATCTAGCAATAGCACTATTGGGTCTATACCCTGAAGAGATCATGAAAAAGGGGAAAAACATCATGTACAAAATTATTCATAGCAGCCCTGTTTGTGGTGGCAAAGAATTTGAAATTGAGTGAATGTCTTTCAATTGTGAAATGGCTGAACAAATTATGGTATATGTACATTATGGAAGACTATTGTTCTATTAGAAACCAGGAGGGATGGGAATTCAGAGAAGCCTGGAAGGATTTGCATGAACTGATGCTGAGCGAGATGACAGAACCAGAAAAATATTGTACATCCTAACAGCAACATAGGGGTGATGATCAATCTTAATGGACTTGCTCATTTCATCAGTGCAACAATCAGGGTCAATTTCAGGGTATTTCTTATAGAGAATACCATCTGTATCCAAAGAAAGAATTGTGGAGTTTAAACAACGAAGCAAAGACCATTGCCTTTAATTTCTTTTTTAAAAAAGTTATCTTATGTAATTTTGCTATCTCTTATATTTTATTTTTTCCTTAAGGATATGATTTCTCTCTCAACATTTAATTTTGATCAATGTATAGCATGGAAACAATCATACTGTCTTCTGTGTTTGATGGGGGGAGGCAAGCGAAATTAAGATGTTTCCACTCTTTAAAATGTTTTTTAACTAGCATGTAACAATTTAAATATATCTTGGTTTTATTATATCATATGAGATCTTGCTCAGTGATATAGTCTTTCAAGGATTTTTGTAGTTTGACTATCATTTGACAATTGAAGATTTAATAAGGTTATCCATGCCCTTATTTATTACTGATGGGTCTTTTATTATGTTAATCAGCAGAGACAAATACAAATTCTGGGTTGCACTGCAGTAGAAATCTCTTAACATCACTTAATTTGTTCCAAATCCATCCACTGCATTATTAAATTACAATATCTTTTCATCTTTTCCACCAGGTCAGTGGTGACATACTTTATCACTTATTTTTCTGAAAATAGGTAAACTATTTAATGTCTCACATTTCAATAGTTACTTCATAGAAAAAGAGATAATAAGTTCATGGTACCATGATCTGTTTGTAATGGAATCATGTTACGTTTTTAATCAACAAGTTTTCTTCTACAAACTAATCATCTCTTTAATGATCAATTCTAGTTTTTTTTTCCCCTAAAATAAAAAATATATTTAAACTGTGGTATACATCTATAGGACAACACCAAAGACAAGTAAGTGAATGAAAGGTAGAAAGTTCAACAAATCAACTGGTTATTTATGGTTATATAATACAAACAAATATTGGACTTATTAAATTTACTCCCTTAATCAGCTGTAAAGATGTGGCTTTGTTGAACTTCTGGACAGATCCATTAGATATATTTTAACTTCTTGTTTTTGAATGTTGAATGTTTTTTTGACAAGTACAATATAATTTTTACTTTCCCTTGTCTAGCCAAAGAAAATATTATTGATGAGTAAACACCACTACCATTATCACCATCTGCTAGAACAAAGTAATTCCCTTAAGCTTGATGACTTCTCTGTTTTATTTAACAAAAGAATACAAGTTCTTTTCATTTTTTCTTGAGTTAGTATAAATCTAATAGTATGATTGTCTCATATCATTATCATTAAAGTACTAGTAGTACATTATACTCATTTTGTTTCTTCCTCTAGGGCATAGCCACACTTTACTCATTATCCTCAAAGACTGTAGAATTCAGTGCTGTAGGTTTGAGTATGTTTATTCGTGTGTGTCTTCTCATACACATATAATTTTACTTTCTCTGATGCATTATTATGGCATTCCATTAAAGCTACATTAATCCATTCTAACATTGTGAGATCTTTATAAATTACAAACTCTTGGTGACATTTTATTTTACCTACAATCCCACTAATTGACTAGTGAGCTCAGTTTAATCTATATAAAAATGTCATTCTGTCCAAAATTTTCTATTTGTTCAATGAAAAAACAAAAATAAAGCAGAAATATATGTTAAGGTAAATTCATAAGGACCACCATGAATATAATTACAGCTTATATATCAACATCTGTTGCAGAGAATGAAGAGGTAAAGAAAATCTATGAAGATCTCTATAAAACTACATATGAAATCAAAACATATTTCAAGACAGTGACAACAATGAAAAGTCCAGAATAGACAATAGTGAAGAAAAATGTGTTGGAAAATATGAATAAGTAATGAGAGAATTCAAACATTTTCATACTATTAAAGAAGCATCTTGACTATATATTAAGAATATTTTCTTTGGAAAAAATTCAAAAGGCAGTGGATATGATGAGGACTAAATAATATCACAAAATGAAATTGATTATTATTAACAGATTAAGAAATGACCATCTACTTAGTTTGGAATAAATCCTTAACCATATGCACAAAAAATCATTCATTTGTCAGTTTAAATACTAAAAATAGTACAAATATAGCAAAAAAAAGAATAAAAATGCTTAAAATATATAGAAGTCAACTAAAATATCTGCTACCTGGCCTATTTAAGCAAGTTACTGATGCAGGAAAATGGAATGTGGATGAGAAAAGAATATTAACACAGATGGCAATAATTTCTTAAGAAAGTAACACATATTAATTGGCATAATTAAAATACCAAAAGGGTCCAAAAAGCATCATAATAATGACAATATGATTTGGAAATGATCTTGCAGGATAAAAATTATGGAAGTTATAAGATGGATTGTATAACAAAACATAGGAAAAGCAAAAAAAGCAAGAGAGAAAAAAATTGAAAGGGCTTAATGATTAACCCAATGAAATAAAGTCAACTTGATGGCATTTAAGGATGAAATTAGAAGGAAAATAACAATAAAGCAAAACATTGAAAAGATCTGCAAATATGTTTATGACATACTTTTTTTTTGCAAGGCAATGGGGTTAAGTGGCTTGCCCAATGCCACACAGTTAGATAATTATTAAGTGTCTGAGGCCAGATTTGATCTCAGGTATTCCTGATTCCAGGGTCGGTGCTGTATCCACTGCACCACCTAGCCACCCCTTATGACAAACTTCAAAAAAAAAAAAGGTATCATGAACCATGGAGACCATGGAGTTATGCTATCATTAAAATACTAGCTGTTCTTGTAAAAAAGTAGAAATATTTCTGAAAAGTACAGAGATGTAAAATATATGAATCACAATAAATGTGAACAAAGTATATATACTATATATATATATATATATATATATATATTAGACAAATGTGAAGTCAAGTAATCATCTGTAAATGTGATCTGCAAAAAAAGAAAGATACCAAAGTAAAAAATACACCAATTGTTAATCATCTGCCCAAGTATCTTGAAGGTAGGAAATCAACTTGCCCTTCATGCCTAGCAATATGAAGAGACTGAAGGCAAAAAACCTCAAATTCTATGTAGCACTGGAAAATGTGTAGGCTGAAAATTAGGAGGAAAGGGCAGGAACAAGATACTGTTAATTGAAAAAGAAGTTTGAAGGACAAAAAGTCAAAGAAAAAGGGACTGGGTATATGTTTAGCTCCCAAGTACATAAACCAACAGTAAAAATCATAAGTTAAAGGAAAATGAGGAAATATTTAAAGACAAGTCATAGTTCATTTAATAAATATTATACCAGGAGCAAAGATAACAAAGATAAAGTATAAGCAAACATAAAGAAATGCCCACTGACAAGAAGAAATCTGCATACTCCCTAGAGATCATACAATAATAACAATGAAGTACAGAGTGGTAAAAAAAAGTAAAATAATATAACACTTTTAAAAGCAAATCAATTAATCAAGTATATCAGAACATAATGACATAACTTCATAGCAACAACAAAATATTGAGGTAAAAAATGGAAAAGGAAAGCACAAAAGTTACTGAATGCTTGAGTCAATTTACTAAGGCACCCTCTCTCTATATAAAAGCAACTACATAACACTCTTTAGGTAAATAATTAAGTAATCAGAGGAGTATTCCTTGCTTCATATTGGATCACTTCAATTGACTAAAACTATTGATACTAACTCAATAAAATTACCAAGCTTTATAGAACTAGACAAAAATAATAACAAAATTCAATTGAAGGAATAAAAGATCCATAGTCTCAAGGAAAGTAATGAAAAAGGAAGAAAAGGAGGTAGAGTAGCTTTTCTATCTGCAAAGTGTAAAGTAGTCATCATATAAAAAAACAACAATTTAGTACAGGTTATAAAATTGAAAAATAGATTCATGGATGAGACTATATAAACAAGACTTAGAAACAATCAAACTTTGTAGCCAAGTGTTCTATATATCTAAGAATAAAAACTATTTTGAGAAGAATTCTAAAAAGTACTAGAAAAAATTGAAAGAAGTTTAACTTAAATTTGTTTAAATTGATCTCAACATTAGACAACACAATAGATTCAAAATAAATATAAATATAAAGAATTCCATCAGAAAAAGAAATGGATGAAAACAGAATGGAATACATTTCAAAGTTAAATCCACAGGAATATTTTAATCAAACCATGGTTAGAAATATTGCAAAAGATAAGATAGCTTCAATTACATGAAAACGAAAAACATTGACCCAAACAAAATTAATTTAGCCAGGATAAGAATAGTAACTGTCTATTAGGAAACTTTTTCTTTGCTAAAACTATCTGATAATTTTTAATACCCAACATATCTAATGAATTAACATAAATATATAAAGCTATAAGCTGTTATTCTGCAACAGATAAATGGTCAAAACATACAAATAAATAAATAAATATGTGATGAATTAATTGATTGCTTGAATAAAAAGGGGGAGGTATGAAAGAAATAGTCCTCTTTAGAAAAAGGTGTGAACTATTAACGATCATATGAAAGATTACTCCAAACCACTAATAGGAGAAATGCAAATCAAAACACACTCTGACCTCACAATCAGCTAAATGGAAAATATTGCCAAAAATGGAATTATTTAATGTTGGATGAATTGTAGAAAGACAAACAAGCTTTTGGTGGACCTGTGTATCAGTCCAATCATGTGGAAAACAATTGGGAATATATTGATAATATATCTAAAATATCTGCAATTTCTTGATTATATTTTAATTTGACTCAAAGATCCCACTATGAGGCATGTGCCCCCAAGGATAAAAGACAGGATCCCATATATATCACATATCAGATTTTTGTGATTTCAAATAAATGGGGGGAAATGATTTGAGAATTTCCAAACAGATTTTTTTGTTCATTATTGTAATTGTATTCTTTAAGGTATGCTGTATAATGGAAATTAATGTTCTGCAAAATTCAGGAAAATGAGGGAAGATGTGTGTGAACTGATAGAGAGTGAAGAATGCATAACCCAGATAAGCAATATGCACGATGAGAGTAATGTTAATATTAACATCAGTAAATTATAATTGAATATTGTTTGACTATAATGACCAGAGAAAAATGCAGAAATCCTTAAGTGTGATAGACATGCATATCTGTATATTTCCTATCATAGAGTAAGATATCTATCCTACATGCTGTTAAAGCACAGTTGATACATTATCATTATTAACAAATGTGACATCAAAATAAGTAACATAAAACATTTAATAAAAATTTAGTCTATTCATATAACATATGTATTAAATTATAATTTTTGACCCTTGTAATGTCAATAACACATCTCATCATCTTAACTGAAATTCATTACAATAATATAAACTAATCACATTTAATAATGCACAAATGGTTTTGGATAGATCCATTGAATTAATTTTTTCTGATAATTATGATTAATAACTCCAATAAGTTATAAAAATTACATTTATAAACAATAGTCACTTTAGCATAAAGTGATTTAACATGATTTGGGAAATGCTGACTTCTTTAGGAGCTTGCCTTTTACTTTAATCAACTAGTTAATAGAATCAAATTACTATTTCCCTGAGCATTTCCAATAATTTAAAATCTCTGCATTTTAAATCAGTTAGATTTTGAGATCATTACAGCGATTACTTGCTACATAGCTTTCTGTAAAGACAAAAATGAGTTATGAATAAAAGGGTTAAGTAGATGAATTATTTTTTAGTTTAGAGATAAATTTGAACAAGTGTCTATAAAATCTGTATATATATATATATATATATATACACACACACATAGAGAGAGTATGCATTCATAGATATGTATATATATATATATATATATATATATACAAACTGTATAAAAGAAAGGACAACCAATTACCTGAGCATTATGCTATAAAAGGCATTAAAAAGTATGCTCAATTGTCTATCCTTACTATCAGTATATAAAATTATTTCTTTGGATTAAGAATTTGAAGAACTATATTTCATACAACATAAATCACTTCTATATACATTTGGACTGCTGAAATATTTATCTCATTATACAAGTGAAGAGACAGGATCATGAAGTTTTACAGTTAGTTTCCCTACCTCAAATTTCTCCTCATTTGAGTTCTTCCTCTTCTCAACTATCCAAGTGATTTTCACAAAGTCCAGATCCAACCAAGTCACTCCCTGTACCCAATAAACTCAGTGACCTCCTGTTAACTTCAGGATCAATTAGAAAGTCATTTGTTAGGCCTTTGAAGTCCTTCACAAATTGGTTATTTTATACCTTTACAGTTTTCTTATACTTTGTTCTCCATAAATTCTCCAATTCTAACTACATTGTCTATTTAATGCTCCTCGTACATAATACTTTATGAACTAACTCTATACCATGGTACTAATTATCTCCTATGTATGCCAAGAAGATTTGCCCCTACCCTATACCAGCACCCACTCACTTCCCTTAAGACCTTCATACTCGACCTTCTTTAAGAGTTCTTTCCTTTATTGATCCTTCCCTTTGAGAATATTCCTGTACTGCAAATATCTTTAATGTCATATATATATGTATATATATGTATATATATATATATACATATGTGTATACACACACACAAACACACACACACACACACACACACATTAGAATGTGATTTCCTTAAAGGTAGATATATTTTCCCCCTTTCTTCCGTTCTTTCCTTTCCCCCAGATCTTATAATTCCTATCACAGAGTATGTACTTTTTGAATGTTTATTGATTAATTGACTATCCAATGCTATACAACTGGCAAATCACAAAGCTAGGACTCAAAACCAGATGTATCAGGTTTTGAGTTCAGGATTTTTTCCATTATAAATCAAGAGATGTGCATTTTAGACATCTGGATTCAAACATTGCTATAAGGTCACGAGGGAAATGATACCAAAAAAATAAAATGGGAAACTAAAGACAAATTTTGTTTAGTTAAAACAGTATTATTCATAATAATATGAAGCTATATTAAACCAATAAAGGTCATCTTTTGACTAAAATTTGGGGTTGCAAAACCTAAATAGAAGTCATATTTAAATCCAGAGAAAATTGGACTTTTGTCGTACAACTCTAATAGTATGATTAACCAATTGTTGTTGAGTTGTTTCAGTCATATCTGACTTTGTAAGCCCATTTTTTGTTTTCTTTGCCATTTCTTTCTCCAGCTCCTTTTACAGACAAAGAAACTGAGATAAACAGAGTTAAATGATTCACCCAAGATCACACAACTAGTAAATTACTGAGGTCACATTTGAACTCAGGTCTTACTGACTCCAAGCACAACCTAGTTACTCAATTAACCAATACTGTTCACCAAATTAGTCAATGAAATGCATCCTATATGCTGAGCATCACACTATGTGCTTAGAATACAAGGACAAAGTGAAAAAGCCCTGATCCTCAAGACCCTGGCATTCTTTTGATTTTATTGTCTTAAAAGAGATCTACAAATTCAAAAACAAAATGCATGTGCCAACTTCTAACTTCAGAAATCTCAAATACTTTTCAGTGAAACTGAGAGATTCTGTGGATATGTTGGCAGTTAGAACTTGATTATTCAATTTTTATTATCATGTTACTCCTTAAATTTTCCTACTCTATTAATAACATTGCATTGTAGATCACATAAAATCTCAAACTGGGAGTAAATAGGTGATTTTATCCAAATTCACTTCATTACGAATCCTTTCTACAACATTCCAACAAGTGGTTATCAAGAGTCTGTGCTTTAAAAAACACTTTACTAAAGAATTTAGCACAGTAAACAGACCATTCTACTTTTATTTGGCTGGTATAATTAAAACCCAATCTAACTTACATTTTCAATGTAATTTTTGGATTGTTTACATTCTACTTCTTTTAGTTTTAGAAGAATTATGTTGGTTTCACAGGTTTTTACTACCAAGTATACAAAGTTAAAGAGAACTGGTCAATTAAAAGAGAAATATACTTTTAAACTCCCAAACCAGAGTGCATAAGGAAATTAATATATGATATAATAAATTCTGATTTTTGCTTGAATACATACAAAATATAAGAAATTTGATAGGCCATGTATCTTTAAACTGGTCTAAAGGAAGGGGAATGTTTTGTATTCTGCTCTTGATATCATCCAGTACCCAGCTGATTTAATTACTGAGCACCTACAAGTAATTGCTGGGGTTTAGGAATACTTTTCACTTCCCTTTTACTGGCTTTATGAATGCCAAGAGTAGGTATTTTAGATTAAAGGAATACATTAATAAACATCTTTGGAAAATCCATCATTAAGTCTGATTTATGTTCAGTTGCCTGCAGTACTTCAAAGAAATGCCATGCTATTCAAAAATATTGCATGTTGTTTTTGCCACTTTGCCAATGTTATGACACTATGTGCAGCATTGAAATATCAATATTCTTTTGTGATAGACTAACTATCCCCCAAAGCCAATAGATAGCAAACCTCTTAAGTACATGTGAGCATTGGCACTGTAACCCCCCCAAATTTACTTACAAAAATGATTAATGTTCTCCATTTGTAATATAATTTCCCACTAATTCCTTTAGGGAATCAATTGACTCAAAAATCATAACGTTTATCTTTACAAGGAAAACATTTGATAAAGCATTTTTTATGAAAATAAATGCTTTTCAAAAATTAAAGCAATTGCCAAAACAAAGGATATCTTCTTTCTCATTGGAGCACTTATAAAATTGATTGGGAGAGCAGTAACCACAGTTGTAATATTTAACCTAAATAGTATTAAGACAGTTACTAAATATATACAAATGAATGTTATTAAGATTATAAAGCATCAATATCAAATAAGTGATATTTAAAACAAATACTGTTAAAATGTAACTAACAGCAAATCATTTTCATTAATTTAACCTTCCATATTCAAACATAAAGATATACAAACTTTATTTTAGTAAATAATTTACTCTTGGTTAGATTTATTGCATCACCTATATGTTACTTTAAAGGTTCACCTGGGTCAGACAACATTTTGTCTAGAATTAGCATTAACTGAAAAAGAAAACAAAATCCTGAAAGAGGATGCTACAGCTTAACCAGGAGAAAAGGAATAGAATATATCATAGAACTGTACAAATTACTGTAAATAGTTACTGAATAATATTTATTCAGTCAAATACTCCAACCCTTTAAGCTTTTCCAAATTGTTCAGAGTATGTACATATGTGGTATATTTGTATATATACATAAACTAAAAATCTGCATAATATCATTCCCCCAGGCTTTCCTATACTTTTTTCTTTGCTCTGTCCATATTTGCCTAGAAAACCATCATAGGGAAATATTGGTGAACACATAGAAAAATTCATGTCTTTATATTATTAAAGATTGGGCATTTTTAAATAATATTAATTAGTTTAGCTTTCATGTAAAGAATAATAAATGGAAAATATGAGACTCACTGGAATACTAGTGATAACACAAGTCTTGGTAGAAAATTGCCTTTGGAAAACTCATAGGAAGATATGAACAAGAGTTTTTCCTCTGGTGCTATGAACAGAGATTGGAATTCCCATCAGGAAGACCTGGATATGAATTCTTCCCCATCCCCAAATCCTTACTTGAGGTTTCAAGGAGTTCACAGTCTAATGGGAGAGACAACATACACAACCATATTGTGGGTTCTGTTTCAGACCACCACAACAAAGCAATTATCACAATTAAAAAATGTCTTACAAACTTTTTACTTTCCCAGTGCCTATAAAAGTTATGTTTAATATATGACTATATTATAATAAATTAAGTGCACAATAACATTATGTCTAATAATGTATATACTTTGATTCAAAATTACTTAATTGCTAAAAACTGCTAACCATCATCTTAGCCTTCAGGGAGTCATAATCTTTTTTTGCTTTTGGATGGCCTTGCCTCAATGGTGATTGTTGCTGACTGTTTAAAATGGTTACTAAATATTGGAGTGACTCTAGCAATTTCTTAAAATAAGAGAGTAATGAAATTTGGTACAATGATTAAATTTACCTTTCCCTTGAACATTTACAATCTTATCATGGGCCTGA
The DNA here is from genome assembly GCF_037893015.1 of Macrotis lagotis. NCBI lineage: Eukaryota > Metazoa > Chordata > Mammalia > Peramelemorphia > Peramelidae > Macrotis > Macrotis lagotis. Next base: position 187,127,464 of record NC_133664.1, on the reverse strand, counting down.
TTTCAATATTGGTTCATATCAGGAATTGGGAGAACTGAGGAAACAAAGAGAGATGGAGATTGACTGATCCTGTCTATTGATTTAATTCACCACCTTATATAGCAAGGTTCATGATATCCCAAAATAGTTACAATAGTAATATCAAAGATCACTGATCACAGACCACCATAACAAATATAATAAAGATGCAGAAAAAAAAGCTTAAAATATTGTATGTGACAGAGAAACAGGATGTGAGCATATGCCCTTGGTAAAAAGGTGCCAACAGATTTTCTCAGTGCAGGATTGCCATAAACCTTAAATTTGCTCAAAAATCAATGTCTTCCAAGTGTAATAAAGAGCAATAATACAAGGTATTCCCAAATATACAAAGTGACTTATATATAGGATAGAAAGGAAATCATTAACAGAGGGAAGTCATCAGAATTAAGCTGCCTAGGAAAGACTTCAAAAAGAAGGTGGGATTTTTGTTAAAGAAAGTCAAGGAAGTCAGTGTACAGAGCAAAGAAGGAAGAGCATTCCAGGAATAATGGGGAGAAAGCTAGGCAGAATGTACACAGCCAAGAAATAGAGTGTCTGTTCCTGCAAAAGCCAGAAGGCCATTGGAACTAGATCAAAGAATACTGAGTGGAGAGTAAGGTGTAGGAGGACTGGTAAGGGGGCTAGGTTATAAAGGACTCTGAATACCATGCCAAATAAAGCACTCTGTATTTAATTCTGAAGGCAATGGGAAGCCACTAGAGTTTACCAAGTGAAGGAAGTGAGGAGAGGGGCATGATATGATCTGACTTATGTTTTAGAAAAATCCCTTTAGTAACTAAATGAAAGATGAATTAGAACAGGGAGAAACTTAAGGTATACAAACCCATCAGTAGATTATTTCAATGATCAAGGCATATGGTTATGAGAGTCTGCACCAGAGTGGTGGCAGTGTCAGAGGAGAGAAAGATGCAAAAATCAATAGATCTTGGCAACACCTTGGATATGGAAAATGAGAGATGGGAAATTCAAAATGACTCCTAGGCTGCTGGTTTAAGGAAGAGGATACATGATTTCCTCTAAGCAATAGGGAAGGTTAGGGAGGTAGGATTAGGGAGAAAGACAACTAAGTCCATTTTGACATTCTTAGTTTAAAATAGCTATGACATTTTCTATTTAAGATGTCTGAAAGGTAGTTGGAGATTGTGTGTCAGCAAAGATTTGGGAAGGATAGAAAGCTTTGGGGACCATCAGCATACAGTTGGTAGTAAAATGCATGAGAATAGTTGAGATCTCCAAGTGAAGTAGTATAAAGGAAGAAGAAAGGAAAATCTAGGACATCTAGAGTTAAAGGGCATGAATTTGAGAGAATCCAACAAAGGGGATAGATAAAGAACAATCAGATAAGGAGGAGAAAAATCAGAGACAGAGTAGCGTCCTAAAAAAATATTTTCAGCATATTCAGCTAAGAAATTAAAGAATTTAAATTAAATATTTGCAAAATTAGATAGCATACTAAAACCTTCTTGAACAAATAGAAAAATAAACATCCCTTAAGATATATGGATTGGCATTATTAATCATTAGAGGCTGTCATTGCATTAAAAAACAATTTGGCATATCATTCCTTCTCAAGAAACTTATATTATCAGTTTAAATACTTAATGTTAGTTCTTATGAATTCATTTGAATGACATATTTCATATCTGACAATTAACCCTTGTAATTCATATTTCATAATTGTGAAATATATTTCATTAAATTATACATAGGGCTAATGTCATTCTCACTTTATGCTTATCTTAGTATAGAGGTAACCATGGATTCATAAATACTATATTAAAGGTTCTCCCATGATGTAAAGGTTTCAAAATTGACCCTGGAAGCAAAGACAATATACTTTCTGAGAACCAGTTTAAATAAATCTAGAAAGATTCATCACCAAGAGGTCAGTCACCTAATGATGAATTCAATAACCATGACAATTCAAAAAATAAAGAAAAATACAAAATGACCCTTAGTTCTATGTGTCTTTCCACTTCTATTTCTGCTATAATAGTGACAGAGTGGCAGAAAGGAGACAAAGAATTTCACAGATCACATAATTTTTAGCCTGTCTATATATACTATAATTTGAATCAGAGATCTGACAGCTAGGCAAATAGCTCAAGTAGGTAAAAGAGAAAAAGACATGCCCAATAAACACCAAAATATTATAGCTAAATTTTGTGACAGAAAACAGAAATAAAGTAGGTGACTATGAAATGGAAAATAGCTAAACCAAGTATATGAATGTAAATGGGAAAAATGAAAGTGAAGAATTCACAAAAGAATGGGAAAACTTTAGCTGATGAGAAGAGAGTAAGCAGAATCAGTAAAATAGCATATACATGTTAAAACAATATAAAATTTAAAAATAAAACTAAACCCTTCAATTTCAATATAGAGAGAGTTTCCAAAGGAAGGAGAGATCAGATGTGTTTTGGGGGTATAAGGTAGGCCTGAGGATTCAAGATGTTGAAAAGCTCTATATTTAGACTTAATATTAGAAAAAATTTCATAACAGATCTGTTGTTCACAAGTACAATGGCTAGATGTTAACATGTCTGATGTGCCATAATGGAGATTCCTCTTGGGCATCAATAAACTATGTAACTTCTGATCTCCCTTCCTACTCAAATTTGGTGATTCTGTGGTTATACAGACTAGTTCACCAATAGTATTTTTTGAACAATTATAAATGAAAGACATCAAGGCATTAAGAATAGGCAGCATGTATGGAATAATTCATAAGCCACTTGTTAAAATCAACTCTCTATCTCAAATAGGATAGTAATTTGGTTGTTGAAAATTTGAGAATGGTGCACTCTAATCATATTTCCAAAAGAGGTAGAATGGGAGAGGAGTCACATATATTCTCCTCATATTCATTGCCAAATAAGTGAAGTCACAGTCACAAAGCTTCTAATATAATATGTATATTTGAAGTAAATATGGGGAGGAATTGGAAAACATTCTTTCCCAGGATTTTCTATTATGTGCTCTCCTTTCTCCCTACACACTTTGAACTTCTGATTATGAGTCCATATTGTTTGCTCAGTTTTTCTTTCAAGTTATTTTGTATTTGATGCTAGATGAATTCTAGGGAATTCTACATAACTGTCATGCTTTCTGAGCTCCAAAACTCAGATGATATTCTAGTCATTCCCTTCCATGAACTACTGGGAAATTTGGAGGTGGAGTTCTTTCAAATTAATAGGCATATATTTATGCAAATGAGGGTTATATAATAGAATATCAGGAAGACCTCTATGCTAGTCTCTCTCTACTACAAATAGTATGTGACCCTGAGCAATTCCTTGTAACTTCTCGGTGCTCTTGGCAGTTCTATTTAAGAGCTCTAAGTTGCCAATCAAGTGTCAATCGATATTAGAAGAGAATGTTTTCTCAACCAGCAACAAATCATCTTACCCCATGCATATGCATACACACATACATACTATAAATATAGTTGAATACATATATATATATACAACAACCAAAATACAATATATATACATATATATATTGTATTTTATAATGCAATTGAATATATGCTGTTATATAAATACAGTATTATTGAAACTACAAATAAGCATTTTGAAGTATTTTATAAATAACTGTTTAAGCATGTGACAAAAACATTTAAATATGTAATGCAAAGCTAACAACTATTAGCCACATTATAGTGATGATTTTTTTATTATAATAACAATTATTTATTTGTAGAAAAAATAACCATGTCACTAAAGAAAAGGGAAAAATGGGAGTAATAGGGCTCTATAATTATCTCAAACATTTGTTTGTCATACTTAAGTGCCCCATAAAAGGGATGATGCTTTTATCAAACATAAAGTTTGATTCCATATTTTATAGGCACTCAAAATATTTAATAGTTTTTCATAGCAATTTTATATTTTCAAATAAGGTAAGTTTTAAGATAAGCCTCTAGACCAAGTCTATGCTCTGATAATGCCCAATGGTACCTATGTATATATTGCCTTTCTTGTTCTTTAAAACTTTGGGGTTTATCACCTCTCTTAAAACATATCCTTTCATGAGAGCCACTATTACATTCCAAAATATTTCTTTTGTTCTCTGCTTCCCCCCAAATCAAATTACTTCAACTTTTTCCTTATCCCTTGAAAACTGTTGCCTTACAAGATAAATTATGAAGAACACAAGACATCAATTTCATCAGAGCCAATCAAAAACTGATCACTTCCACTTTCCTGGCAGCCAAAGGCATATTCTCCAGCGTTCAGTCCCTATGCCTGCCAAAATAAGATAGATGATCTAAAATATCAAATTCAATGTAACTGAGATCATGAGAAAATGCCACCAATTAATTAAAGCATACAATTGTTTTGTTTCGCCTTATACAATCAAGGCACTGTATCATTTAGCTTCACAAAGACTGGTGTGGGTAGTGAAAAGTACCCAGGACTGGGATATAGGAAACTTCAGTTCCAGCTTCAACTCTGCTGCCAGCTACTTTCCTGGTTGTGGCCAATTTCCTTAACCTTACAGGACCCTAACTTCTTCATCTTTAAAATAAGAAGATTGAACTGAATGATTTTTAAGTCCTTCCTGCTATAAAACTATGTGATTCTGAGGCAATTATAACATAGTAATCAGACAGTGATTCAAGATTTGAAGCACAGTAAGTTATATGATTTGTAAAGTAAATACCTTGTATCAAAGATGGAATCAATATTAAATAAAAATATTTTGAAACAACATTAATTCCAGGACAGAGCAATTAGCTGCTTTATACTAGTAAAGTTCAAGTTAACTATTATGAACCTAATAATTTTGCCCTTTTAATTATTCTTCATTAATCAAAAAGAGAAATGTGATCAAAACAAATATTTGAAGAAAAGATTGACAACCTGACCAGAATATAGAAGTTTAGGTCCACAAAGGTTCTTAGAGGTCAATTTTCTGGCCTCCTAATCCAGTGCTCTAGGTTAGCAGAGTTCTAAAGAGGGTTTTTTTAAAAAAATGTCTTTAGAATGTTCCATTCTTCCACCTAAAAATCTCTTTTCTTATAAACCAAATTGGCTCTGAGTCTATCAACAAGATACATCTTATTTGCTTATCAAATCATATAGAAAAAAGATTGTTTGGAGAAAAAGTTTTCAGACATATTTGTACCAAAGAACAGGAGCTACTAGGTGGAACAATGAAAACATTACTGGATCTGGAGTCCAGAGGATCTGAGTTCAAATATGACTTTGGACACTTAGTAGCTTTGTGACTTTGGGCAAGTCTCTTAACCTCTGTTTGCCTTCATTTCCACATGTGTAAAAATGGGGATAAAAATTGCAACTATATTTCAGGTTTATTGTGAGGATCTAATGAGATAATAAATGTAAAATACTTAACTCAGCACCTGGTAATATATAAATGTTACTTATTATTACTCTCTTGAGTTTGTCACAGGACATCTACCTTCTAATTACAGTTCTGATAAGGGTGATTTGGTACAAGTAAGCTAATGGACATGACTATGACTCAGTTTCTCATTGTATCTTCATCATTTGTAGAATATCCATTGATTTGCCAAGTTTAAGTAATATTTCAGAAAACATGAGATCTCAAATATCCATATTATTCTTTCTAAATTGAACAATACACAATCTTTCCTTCCCAAATTTCTTTTAGTCTAACATCATATTTCCTATCATTATTGAGTTTAGGCAATGATAAAGGTAAAACATATATGTGATTTGCAATTCAAATAATATTTTTAATCTTAACAAATATTTTGATGGGTAGAAAAATGGAGAAAAAGTATCCCATATATCTGTCATTTGCATAGAACATCACTCATTCAAGGGATCTTTCCCCAACTCACTGAGGGGGAGAGAGCCTTATAGCTTTAAAATGACTTCATTCCCATATTTACATATTTTTAATAGGGCTATGATGAATCTCCTTCCGCTTGACTCCTATTTTGAGCTGTGATATTTTAATCTCCATTCTTGCTGCAACTTAGCAGATGAATGTGCAGTGTGACAGAGCTCAGAGGAAATAGTATAAATAAAGCAAAGTGGAGCTATGACATCTCACATTTTATAGCGTTTTTATTGTAGCCTAAGCATAAACAGGGCACAGCTGTGTTATACTTACTGCTGTGAGCACTCCCTCAACTCCAACCCCCTATTGCTTTTAAAAAGACAGTGCTCTTACTTAGAAAGCTTCGAGTATGGGTAATATTGCCAGCTACAAGGATAACAGGGGCATCTCCCCCCCCCATTCAGCCTTCTTTATTTCATTGCTTCTCTTTTTATCAATGTTCATTTACTTCCTCCCTGCCATCCTTCTTATCCAAACTGACATGGTCACTGCAGGGCCCATATTGAATTCTAGCAAAAGCACACTACTATTACCTATTGAAAATGATCTGGATATCAAAACTATAATTTCTTTTCTTTCTAAACAGACACTGCACTGAAATAATTAACAAACAGCCTCTTAAAAGGAAATATAAAACTAGCTGGAAGTATTCAAAATATTGCTCTGTCTTAATGAAGTCTTTCTTAAAGGCAAAAGTATGTTTTTTACTTTCTAAGTCAACCTACTCAAAACAGACTTCAGCATAAAGTTAGAAACTGAAAGGAGTAAAAATGCTCATGAGTCTATGGAGAAAGGGGTTTGTGAAGAAATTGAAATAAAGAAATTGTACAAGTTTACTTATTCTCCAGAAAACTTTGTAATTCACAATAGACTGAACATTAGTTTTTAAGTCAATAATAATTGATGCTTCAAAGGAGAATTGGACTCCTGAAATGTGCACCTTCCTCCTAACTACTAGCAAATGTTCAATTACAAGTACAACGCATGCATCCTTCTATAAATCTGTGAACAAATTGAGTTTAAAAGACAAGTGATCTTTCCAGGGAAAGGAGTATTATTATGTGATTAGCATGGAATGTCAACCAAATCATAACCGTAGAGCAGGTACTTATAAACTTCTCATGAAAGTCAATGAAGATTGTTATCCAGTTGAACACCTGACATATCCACCATTCCTTTCACTGATACCTCTATATTATAAGGGAAAGAGAGGGATATTTCTATATTGTAAAAAAAACAGATAGAATGTCACAAAAGTTTTCAGCTATCTATACTGAAATATACCAATATGCAAGTGCAGTTATGTATGTACTTTATGTACATTAACAGTATGTACTCTATTAAATTTCCAAAGAAATTTCCATTCATATTAAAAAAAATTCTGCAAGCAAAGTGAATGGCAAATCATTGGGATATACAAGTGCTTGGTACAATGCCTTATACTTAGTACTTCATAAAAATCTACAAATTTATTGATTATTTAATAATGAGCAATAAAATATTTAATTCCTTGTGTGACTATGGTCAAGTCACTTATGCTCTTTGCATCAAGGATTTCTCATTTATAAAATGAGGGTATGGACCTAGATAACCTCTGAGATTTCTTTCAGGTATAATCTATGATTCTACTATCCTGTAAACAACTAAATCATAAAATACTACCAATAAAAGAAAGAAACCTTACTAGATTGGCATCTTGGGTTTTGTAGCTATCAACCCAATTAAAATTGCTGCTCTGCCTAAATCTGTATTTACCAAGCTATCAACACAGTGTGAGGATCTGATTTTCAATTTGCATTTTTGTTAGAGGGTTAGCTAAGTTGCTTTGTTTTGTTGTGGGATTATGTAAAGAAGTGCTGCCTCATTCAGATTTATGAACTTCCTTCTTCCCTCCACAAACATGTTTATTCAACTTGTACAGCATCTGATTTCATAAAGCAGGGACTGACAAAGAATAAGATTCAGTTCTGTCATATATGCAAGAAAGGACACTGGGATAATCTCAATATCTGCAAAAGTGTATAACATTTTAACCTGCCAAATTTGAAAAAAGGTCTGTCCCTTGGACTGATTATCAAAGAAGGTAAGCTTCCTAAGTACTGGAACTATTTTGCTTTGCTGTATTTGTACCCACTGATCTTAGAACACTGACTGGTATATAGTGAAAGCTTAATAAATGTTTTTATCATTCATTTGTTCATTTGTTCACAAGTAGATAATGCTATGACTAACTAGATCCTAAATATATGCTATGGATAGTTATCAAGGAACAAAAAAGACCCTAATTCTCTTGAAATGCTTTTAAAAAATAAAATGTAGAATATAAATGAGCAAGCACCTAAAGAAAGTTCCAAGATACTACTAAGCACCAATGAAGTTCAGTTTACTTAAAAGAGACAAAGAAAGTTAATTTCCTCACCCAGGATTTGTAGAGTCCTCCATCAGCCTCTGATCAGATTTAGAACACATAGAGCCATGAATATATGTGTACCATATATATTGTGTATGTATATTACACATAGGAATTAAATATAGGAATATAATATTTGCCAGAATTAATTTGAAATTAGCTAGCTGAATAGAGGAGTAGATATTGTGTCAGAAAGACCCAAGTTCAAATATTCCCACATCTATTAACTAGCTATTTGTTCCTGATCAAGATATTTTTAACCTCTCAATCTTGGTTCCCTCATCTATAAAATTACACCTTTTCTACAAGGTTTTTATGAGGATTAAATGAGATAATGTTCAAAGAACCTTGCAAACCTTAAAATAACATATAAATGCTAGTTGTTACCATTTGGAAATCAGAGAGGGAGACTGATTATGGCTTAAAACTCCCACCCTGAGCTGAAAGCTCCAGGAAAGTACCCCATTCCAGGAAATAGTGTGCAAATAGGGGCAAAATAAATTATTGTGGCAAGTTCTGTATCTTGAGAAGTACAGAAATTCCAATTCAGCCACAGATGGCAAAATGGCACTTCTGGCCATTACCACTGCCTGGGATGCCAGACACTGTTGCAGATCAAGTGGAGGCTTTAATTGCTGGCAGACTGTAATATCCTAATCCAGAAAGAGGAAAACAAGTGCAGCTCTGCATGCATCTTTATTTCTGTTGTAACGAGGATTGTCCAAAATCAATACAGACCCATGTTTCTACCACTTTGGTGAGAATTGTGTGGTTCCTTTAAGTTTGATATAACCCAATTAAAGTGATATCCATGCCAGGAAGTCCTATCTAAATAGGATGCAAATTGTGAATAAATGGAATTTGTATATATGAAACCTGTCTTCAGTCAGAAATATAACTAACTTTTGGAAAATGATACCTTGAATTCAGGGCAGGCTTTAACTCAGCAGTTCCTTCAATGATGCATTTAATGGTGCTTTGTCACCATGACCCCTGGAGCTTCTAGAATTCAGCTTCTCCATTACAATAGTCAACTTGCTTTTAATAATTACTTCTTCTTCACACAGCTCTATTTTCTAAAATCACATATTTCAATGAAAAGAAACTGGTGGAAGAGGGAGATAAGTCACAATTTTTGAATTAACTTCTAATTCTTTTATTGCAACACCTGTGAGAATTCATTTGGCAGTGACTTGGTAGGGCCAGTGCTGCATGTAAACTGAGCTAGATATTACATCCCTAGAGACTGAGTATAAGGGAGAATATGTCCTTGAGATGAGGGGAAATGTTGGTATGTTTACTTAGAAAATCCTGGGTTAAATGGGGTTTCATACATTTAATAACTCTTTGACCCTGAGTCACTCAGTCACTCTTTGCCTTAGTTTCCTCATCTGTAAATGAAGATAATAATAGTACCTGCCTCTCAGGATTGTTGAGAGGAAAGAAACAGATAGTATTTGTAAAATTCTTTGCAAACATTAAAAATTTTTATCCATAATATTATTGTTAGTATTCTTGTGTCAAAATTCTATCTTCTATTGCTTCCAAATGCCAATCCACAAAATATTTGAAAATAGAAATTACAAGACTCCTGTCTTCCCTTTAATAGACAAAACATCCCAAGTTCCTTCTCTTAATCCTCATATGACACGGTTTCCAAACCTTTCATTCTCCTCTGGACAAATTCAGAGTTTTCAAATATCCCTCTTTAAAACTAAATAAAATTTCACAGGAATATGACTAAGAGAATGCACTCACTTCTTTCTCATTTTTATTTCTATTAAAACAACTCCATGTTTCACTAGCTCTTTCAGTAGTAATGTTCATATCAGTAATGTTAGCTCATTATTTTGTATCCCACTAAAGTTGCATTTATCTTTTCCACAGCAACTTTTGTTGAGTAAATTTATTAAATATTTTAGAACTGTGTATTTGGTATTTATCCATTTAAAGCTTTAATTTATTACATCTAATATGTCACTCTAGATTATCATGATTTTTTTAATCTTGACTTTTATAACTATAGAAGGCCAGAAATGAATTAGAGTATTGGTTAAATTTTGTAAATAACTTTCCCCAAGTGCATGTTCTAAGACATTTGGTAGGGAGAGCCCTTCCCAAGAGTATGTGAGGGCTATAATAGCTACTCCTTGGATGACTTCTCAGACCTGACCAAAGCTCTTATTCCCTAAGGTCACCTGTACCTGCATAGAGATGGGGATGTCACTTTGCATGTCTTCCCAGTGAAATTAGAAGGCTTTGCAAAGGTCTGTGTGTGTGTGCGTGTGTGTGTGTGTGTATATATATATATATATATATATATATATGCCCTTATTACTGTCAGTCAATTAACAAGAATTTAGTAAGCATTTACTATGATCCTGGCACTATCCTAAGCACTGAACAGAAAAACAAGTAAATTCTTCATGTAATATACAAATCCCACTGCATAAAAACTATATTCTATCTCATCAATGTATTATCTACTATTTCTGCATTTCACTCTCTGGGACAACACAATAAATTATAGCTCTTTGAAATAAAAATATATAATGTCTATGACATTTTTCTGATCAGGTGCAGCTAAATGGTACAGTGGATAAAGTACTATGATCTGAGAACTGGATTCAAATCAAGATTCAGACACTTAGCTGTGTAACTCTGGGTAAGTCACTTAAACTCTGTCTCTGTTTCCTCAACTGCAAAATGGGGTTAATAATAACACCTACCTCCAAAGGATACTATCAGGATCAGATGAGGTACTAATTTTAAAATAATTTGCCCAGCATCTGCCATAGAGTGAATACTGTATAAATCATAGCTATTAGTATTATTGCCCCACCTAGTAACCCAATAAAATGTAAATGATGTTAGTTTTGAGTGAACCCATACTGGTTCCCAGTAACCCCTGATTTACTTTCTAAATGCATAGAAATGTTTATTTAATAATCAATTCAAGAATTTTCCTAAAGATTTGCATCACACCCCAGATGGAATATCTGGGATTCACTTCTATTTTTTTTAATTGGGAACTCTTTCCATTCTCTAGTCTTCTGGCACTTTTCCACAATTCTCAAAAATACTGACAATCATTTTATGAAACATCTGCAAGTTTTTTCAGGAATCATAAAATACTGAATATATACACCTGGGATCATTTAAAGTAGTAGCTAACTCCTCTCTTTTCATCTTCTCATAGCTCTTAAAACATCCATTCTTCCATTGTCCTTTTATCAGGTCATTCTCTTTAATATAGAAGATGATACCTAAATAGAAGCTAATCATATGTCTTTTCTCTGTCGTTTGTTAACACTACCATAATGCCTAAGCAGTGAGCATAGAGTGGTACTTTTTCTTGCTCTAAATGCAGCCTAAACATCCCTTTTGCAATATCTTTAGTATTTGGGGGAGGGGGGGCAAACTTTACCTCGACAATTTTCTTATTGGTTATAAGTACTCTTATATGTGTCATTACTTATGTGCTTCTCTTCATATTATTGGTACAAGTTTCATTAGAACTGTGATCTATTTTGATCTAGGCTTTCCCTTTACTTAATTCATCTATGTTTTAGGCTGTAGAATTCTTTGTGTCACCAAATCAGAAGCCTTTCTAAAAGTCATTTAATGTTAAATAAGTGTTGATGCATCACTCACTCTAATCTATTTGTCACACTCACTCTATATAATCAGGATACCTCTTTATTCCATTGGATAGATAGATTATAGATAGACAGATAGATAGATAGATATAGAGATAAAGAGATAGATAGATATAGATAGATATAGATATATCTTGACTAATATCTTAATGTAATTTATTCCATGTAAATAATCATTGCTAATAGATAGCAACATATATTGAACCATCTTTATATTTCTAGCATAAATTCAATTTGGTCATAATGGATAATCACTGGTGATACTGACCTCTAAAAACAATTGAAAATGAAACAGATGTCCATTACTGAGGAGAGGGATAAAAACATTTTGGAGTATATAAATATAACATTACTTCATCATTAAAAAATGATGAAAACAAAAAATGCAGAGAATCAGGAGAGGGCATAAAACTGATGTAAAGTAAACAGAAACAGGAAAATTACATATACAATGATTATAACAATATAAAAGGAAAAACCAAAAGAAGAAACCATTATCTTTATAATTGAAATGATCAAGTTCTATTCCTTGGTAAGGAAACTGTACCTCTCAGAGTAGCTAGGTGCCACAGTGGATAGATCACTGGCCCTGGAGTCAGGAGGGCCTGAGTTCAAATCTAGTCTCAGACACTTAATAATTATCTAGCTGTGTGATCTTAGGAAAGTCACTTAACCCCACTGCCTTGCAAAAAAAAAAAAAGAAAGAAAAGAAAATGCACCTCTCACACTTCTTTTCATTCAGACTGAATTAATTTATTAGCATTGACAAACTTGGCCCATCTCCTTTTCTTAATTTTGAATATTTTATTATAAGGAATGAATCTCTTGGTAAAGTAGAATGATAATTTTGTAATAAAGGTACTAATAAATGGAAATGTCAAGCTAGATTTCATATAGCAGGTGGTATTTGAGTGGCCACTTATATGTAACTAGGAATTATGAGAGATGGAGGTGAGATGGGAATGCATTCCAGAGACTGAAGTTAGATAATGTGTAAGCACAGGGGAAGAAAATATAGTACCACATAGCAAGAACATGTGGCCCACAGCATGTATAAAGAGGAATATTGTAAAATAAGTTCTGAAATATAAATATACTTGAATATTGTTGCTATCTTTTATTATTTCTATGATTCATCTTTGATCCATTGATTATTTAAAATACCATATTTTAATTTCCACTAAGGTTTACATCTTTGGTCCATATTTTTTCATCAGTAACTTTTGTTGCATATAAAATTTCCACATTTTGCATTTGTTTTTGACCTAGATCCTGAAGTCCCACAGACTAAAAATTTTCATAATGCTAAATTTTCATGTTCTCCACAAAGCTACCTATTGTGATTTTCTGAAATTCTACTTAAATCTATAATTTCCTTATTAAATTTTTTCTCAATTTCTTAAGATCTTGAAAAAATTACTTTTGTAACTATTGATGTTAAATAAATCTATTTACCACCCCTCTTAATGTAAACCATATTGCTCAAAACCATCTACTTCTATTTCATTTACTAGAGTGTCCCCTTCTATCCTCAGAAATTGCTTCCCCAAAGTACCTTTTAAATGTAGAACATCAAAGAGACAGCCTTGTTAAGAAAACTCTTTATAACATATAACTTATTACTTAATAATTCATGACTTTCAAACCTTATATTTTTTTCTTAGGATTATGCCTCATGATTGGTCTACACTGCAAAAAGCAGCATACAAAAAACAGTTTTGCAACAGGAAATCTTTTGTTTTCTAAAGATTTATTTCACACACATCCCCTCACACACACATAATTTAAGCTCCTTGAGGACAGAACTGTCCTCATTTTTACCTTTTCATCAATAATTTTAGAACAATTTCTAGAACATAGTTCATGCTTGAATTGTTGAACTGATGAAATATTACAAGTATGTCTGGGAAATCATTTGTGAAGATCAATTTCCCTTGTTTTTAATAGTATTTTAAATTTTGAATTTCCTCTTTTGTAGTGGAAAAATTCTACATTGAAATTGGATATTTTTTAAAATATGTGATTCCTTCTGCCTGCTTACTTGTGAAATGCTAACTAGTTTTCTAGGTAAATTATATTTGGATTTCTACTCAGGTGACATCCTGGAGATTCCACAGTATAGTAGAGGAATGACCATTATACATATTTTTTGCAATTTTTTTCCTATGACTTCCTAAAACATGATTTTCAAACTCTTCAATTCATATTTTTCTGGGAGACCAATAATTTTCCAGGTGTTTTGCTAAAATATGCCTTTTAATTCATTTGTCCACATTTAAAAGCATCTTCCACTTATGCTATTTTATAATGTATTTGCTATGCTACCTTTGCAATATGTCTTCCATCCAGGACATTATATTCCACATGGGCAAAAATTTGTCTTAAACAAATTAACTATTATTCAAAAATGTGAAATCTTAAGCTTCTTTTTACTGTTTTTTTGGCATCTAAATTTTTAGATTCCAGTTTCTGAATTCCTCTTATAAAGATTATTAACAATTCTGATGTTTATTAGAGTAGTTACAAGAAGCAAGGACAAGATGGTAGAGTAAAAACTCTCCACCAAACTCTCAATACCTTTAAATAAGACTCTGAAAAAATTTTACCATGGGAGAACCCACAAGAAGATGGAGTGAAACAATTTTCCAAGACAAATTAGAAGATTGATGGGGAAAAGTCTGTTAGATCTGGATGAGAGAGGAATAACCCATACCAGCATGAACCAATCCCAACAATCCACAAACAGGTAGTAGGGCAACTCAATCGGTGGCAGCAGTGGCATTTTCCAGACTTTTCTGCTGCCAAGGACAATTTGGAAGGTCAGAAGGAAAAGTCAGTCACACCAGGGTGTGATTGGAGCACAATTTCGTACATGTCTCAGCTGTGCAGACCTTACCCCAGCAGCCCAGGAGCAGTCCTTGGGAACCACTGAATCAGGAGGTGGCAGCTGCTTCCAGAGTGCACCCAGATGGAAGGGAGTCAGAAGGAGTTTATAGGTGTTTCTATACTATCACTGAGGCAGTACTCTGTTGCTTTACCCATACTTGATCTAGACCACAGTTCTGGGTCACAGGAAATAGAAGAAATACTAGCACACCTACAAGGGAGCAGGGACCCTCCTCACAATTACAAGGCAAAAAGACATTCTTGTGATTACTCATAGGCCAGAGCACAGGTCAGGAGAATAGTACAACCTTCCCCTTAGATCAAACCTCCTTGGAAGAACTGAAAATTTTCAGTTCTCTAGAAGTATTTCTCTGAAAAGAACTGCAAAACTTCCCTAAAAGCTTGAGACAGTATGCCCTCCACACTAGAAGCAGAGCCCTACCTTAAACAAGAGTTAAAAATCAAATAGTAGACTGGGGAAGTGAACAAACAACAGAAAAACAATCTGACCATAGAAAGTGATATGGTGATAAGGAAGATCAAAACACAAAGAAGAAAATAACAAACTCAAAGCTCCTACATTCAAAGCCTACAAGAAAAATATGAATTGGTCTCAAAAATATGAACTGGAAAAGCTAAAAAAGGATTTTGAAAATCAAGAGAGGAAGGTAGAAGAAAAAATAGGACAAAAAATGAGAATGATAAGGGAAAATCAGGAAAAATGAATCAGCAGGGGCAGCTAGGTGGTACAGTGGATAGAGAACTGGCCCTGTAGTCAGGAGGACCTGAGTTCTTGGGCAAGTCACTTAATCCCATTGCCTTAAGCCACTTGGTAAAGAAGGCAAAAAAATACTGAAGAAAATAACATCTTTAAAACCAGACTAAGAGAAATGGAAAAAGAGGTACAAAAGTCAGTGAGGAGAATGCCTTAAAAAGCAGAATTGGCTAAAAAGAAGTACAAAATTTCACAGAAGAAAATAATTCCTTAATATGTAGAACTGAGCAAAGGGAAACTGTTGCCTTTGTGAGAAATCATGGGAAAAAAAGCATAACCAAAAGAATGAAAAATTATCTCATTGGAAAATCAACTGACCTAGAAAATAGGTCCATCAGAGATCATTTATTGGACTACCAGAAAGTCATGATAAAAAAAAAAACCCAGACATTATCACTCAAGAAATTTTCAAGGAAAACTGCCCTGATATTTTAGAACCAGAGATCTACGAATAACCTCCTGATAGAGCTCCCAAAATGAAAATTCCCAGTAATATAACCAAATTTCAAAGCTACCAGGTCAACAAGAAAATATTGCAAGTAACCAGGAGGAAGTAATTCCATTATTATGGAACCACAGGCAGTGTAACACAAGATTTAGTACCTTCCACATTAAAGGATTGTAGGGCTTATAAATATGATATTCTGGAAGGCAATGGAGCTGGATTACAACAAAGAAACACCTACCCAGCAAAATTGAACATACTCTTGC
Organism: Macrotis lagotis; assembly: GCF_037893015.1. Classification (NCBI taxonomy): domain Eukaryota; kingdom Metazoa; phylum Chordata; class Mammalia; order Peramelemorphia; family Peramelidae; genus Macrotis; species Macrotis lagotis. The sequence goes on along the minus strand of NC_133664.1, from coordinate 187,111,143 downwards.
ATGGGAAAAGATGGACATTCAATAAAATAGGAGATTTTCAAACTTTCCTTAGGAAAAAACCATAACTGAACAGAAATTTGATCTTCAAATACAGGATTCAAGTGAAGCATATAAAGGTAAACAGGAAAAGGAAATCATGAGCCAATAATGTTAAACTATTTATATTCCCACATGCAAAGATGATACTGATAACTCATATGAATGTACACATATCTTAGGGCAGTAAGAAGGAGCAATATACATATACATATAAATATATATATATATATATATATATATATATGGTACAGGTGGGAGTTGAATATGAAGGAATGATATATAAAAAAGATAGAGTTAAGAGGTGAAAAGGAATGTAGTGGGAGAAGGGGGAGATAGAATGGGGTAAATTATTTCACATAAAAGAGGCTTTTGCAGTGAAGTGGAAGAGTATAGAGTTGAAGAGCAATGACTGATCCTTTTTTTAATCAGAAATGGCTTAGAGAGGGAATATCATCCACACTCAAAGGAGTATTGAATTCTATCTTACCCTAAAGAAGGGTGGGAGATGGGAAAAGAGACAGGGGCTGATAGAAGAGAAGGGAGATTGTGGAGGGAGGGTTAGTCAGAAGCAAAAGACTGAGTAGGGTCAGGGTGAAAGAGAATAGAATAAATGGGGCTGGGCAAGTAATATGGAGGGAAATCTAGTTAGCAATAGTAACTGTAGGGAAAAATATTGAAACAAGTTTCTCTAATAGAGACCTCATTTCTCCAAACATAGAGAACTGAATTAAATTTTTAAAAATTAGAGTCATTCTGCAATTTACAAATGATAAAAAGATATGAACAGTTTTCAGATGAGGTTATCAATGTTATCTACTGCCATATTTTTAAAAAATGTTCTAATTCACTATTGATTGGGGAAATGAAAATTAGAACAAGTCTGAAATACTACCTTATACCTACTGCATTTCCTAATAAGACAGAAAGCAAAAATGACAAATAGAGAAAATGTAGGGATAATGTGGATTATGTATTGATTTAAAGGATTTGTGAAATGATTCAACCATTCTGTAAAGCAATTTGGAACTATGTCAAAAGGTCTACAAAACTATTCTTACCTTTAACCTAGTAATGCCACTACTAGGTCTGTATTCTAGAAGAGATGAAAACAGGAAGGAAAAGGACCTTTATATATAAGAATATTTATAGCAGCTCTTTTCTGGTAGGAAGGAACTGGAAATTGAGGGGATGCCCATCAGTTGGTGAATGATTGAACAAATAGTGGTATGTGATCATGAGGGAATGCTATTCTGCTGTAAGCAATGAAAAACAGGATGCTCTCAGTGAAACCTAAAAAAGACTTACATGAGCAGATGCAATGTGAAATGGATTGTATATAAAAGTACCAGCAATATTATAGCTTGATCAGCTGTGAATGACTTAGCTTTTCTCAGCAGTGATGTGACCCAATACTATTCTGAAGGACGTATGATAAAGAATGCTATCCGTCTTCAGAGAGAGAGCTTGTGGTGTTTGAATACAGATTGAAGCATTTTTTATTTTATTTTTCTTGGGATATTTTTTCTGGGAGGAGGGATCTATTTTCTTTCACAATATGGCTCTTATGGAAATATTTTGCATGACTACATATTTTTAACTTAAATCAAATTACTTGCTTTCTCAATGGAGAAGGGGGAAGAAGGGAGAGAATTTGAAACTCAAAGCTTTAAAAATGAATATGAAAACTTGTTTTTACATATAACAGAAAAAATATTAAAAAAGAATAATTATAATTTATTAAACTTATAGATATTTTGTTCTTTCCTTATTTATATTTCTTTGTCTTTTATTATATATTTATAATTTGTGGACACACTCATTTTTCTCTTACTTTTTTCATTCTACTGTGAGATGATGTTACTTTTTTGAGTTCATGAAGGAGATCTGTGCACAATAAATGCCACTTACCCACCTTCTCTTAGGGACTAACTCTCAATTATAAGAATCATTTATATCTTGTACTATTTCAAATGCTAAGATTTAAGGTCATTCTTCCAAGGCTCTAGTTAATTTTAAAGTCCTAATAATTTATTTCCTATTAGTCAGAAATAAGTCTAGAGTAATCATCTCTCTTATAATTCATTTGCCTTCTAAGAGATTATACAGGGGTGGCTAGGTGGCGTAGTGAATAAAGCACCGGCCTTGGAGTCAGGAGTACCTGGGTTCAAATCTGGTCTCACACACTTAATAATTACCTAGCTGTATGGCCTTGGGCAAGCCACTTAACCCCTTTGCCTTACCAAAAAACCTAATAAAAAAAAAAGAGATTATACCATCAGCAAAGTAAGTCAAAAATGTATCATATACTCTGCTTTACATAAACTATGCCTTCCAGATTCTGTGCAAATCAGTGAAATGTATTTTCATTACTCATTCTTATTATTTTAATATTTTTACCTACACTGAAAAAAAGATCCATCCATATTCTCCTTTTAAGTTGGAGTGTCTCCCACTAACTCTGAAGGTAATATTTAAACACAGAGATTCTCAAATTCTAGTGCTCAAAGGAGGAAATGAATAATAGGAAATATATGAATTGGTGGTATAGGAAACATTTTTATGGATGGGGTAGGGAGAAGGTAGCATTCAAGCCTTTAGGTATTCTTTAAATCAAACCTCATGGAAGATCCCCTCCTATATTGCCTTTATTTGTCTCCTAAAATAACATTATCTTGATATACTAAGTTAAAAAAAATAAAAATTATGTAAAATCCACATTAGCAAATCAAAAACATACACTAGTCTCTTAAGATGAAAGGTGATGGTACCTCCATTTCTATCACTGTTCTCCCATCTACACTGGAAAACTATATAAAATTGATAATACAGTTAATCCATACTTTGAATATTCCGAGACTAATTGATGATGAGAATTAGCAGACAAATCCTATTTACCATTTAAATTCTCTCTAGTTAATTGGGGCAGAGCCAAGATGGCAACAGGAGAGCACCATCTCTTAGGTGCTTTCGAACAAAATTTATAAGCTAAGGACACTAACTACATTTTTGAGAGAGAGAACCCACAGAGGGATTCAGTAAGGCAGTTCTCCAACCCAAGGTAACCTGGAAAAAGAGTGGAAAGGCTCGGCTCCATGGGGTCAGAGCGGTGGTCCACCAGAGGGGTGGCCCGCCAAAGCGAAGGAACTTCAGCCTCCTGGAGGCAGCCCCAGGGCACTGGGAGCCACACTCACGGGGAAGGGGGGGTGGGATTGGGGGAGTGGCAGTTTCCTGATCTACACACCGGGGAGCATCAGGCACAACTTGGGAGATCAGCAGGGGACCCCTGCCAGAGCAAGCACATGAAGCCCAGCCCTCAAGGCACTCAGTGAACAGTGTGGCCATGGCAGCCCAGATCCAGGAACTGGAAGCAGAAGCAGGTAAGCAGGAGCCCCCAGGGCATGAGTGCTGAGCCTAGGGAAGGGAGTGGAGAGAGATTGCTGAGCTCTGTCCCCTGTCCCTGGAACAGGACTCTGGGGTTTTGTCCACATTCAGATCCTGATCACAGTCTAGGCCCCCCCATAGAAGAGCAGGGCCCCCCACCTCAGCCCTCTGGCAGAGGGAAGACAGAACCTCACACATGGAGATCCTTGTGTGGGGTGTGTCCCAATAATACTCAAAAGCTCAGGAAGCACCCCAAAACCAGGCACAGGCTGGAGAGATGAGTACGCAGAGAAAAAAGAGGAACACCATTAAGAAATACTTTGCCTGTGATCCCAAGAAGGATCAAAACACTCAATCTGAAGGTGAGGAAACACAAGCTTCTGCATCTAAAGACTCCAAGAAAAACAGAAATTGGGCTCAGGCTATGACAGAGCTCAAAAAAAGACTTTGAAAATCAAGTGAGGGAGATAGAAGAAAAATTGGGAAAAGAAATGAGAGAGATGCAGGAAAAATATGAAAAAAAGAAGTCTGCAGCTTAGTCAAGGAGATCCAAAAAAAAATGCTGAAGAAAATAACATGTTAAAAACCAGCATAGGTCAAAGGGATAAAACAGCTCAAAAAGTTATTGATGAGAAGAATGCTTTAAAAAGCAGAATTGGCCAGATGAAAAAAGAGATAAGAAAGCTCTCTGAGGAAAACAAATCCTTCAGTCAAAGAATAGAACTCAGGGAGACTGATGATTTCACAAGAAATCAGGACTCAATACTTCAAAACCAAAAGAATGAAAAATTAGAAGAAAATGTGAAACAACTCATTGAAAAAGCAACAGATATGGAAAACAGATTTAGGAAAGATAATTTAAAAATTATTAGAATACCTGAAAGTCATGACCAGGAAAAGAGCCTTGACATCATTTTCAAAGAATTACTACAGGAAAATTGCCCTGATATCCTAGAAGCAGAGGGCAAAGTAGAAATGGAGAGAATCCACTGATCTCTCTGAAAAAGAGATCCAAAAATACCAACCCCCAGGAATATTGTGGCCCAGTTCCAGAACTCTCAAGTCAAAGAGAAAATATTACAAGCAGCCAGAAGGACACAATTCAAATATAGTGGAGCTGGAATCAGGATCACACAGAACTTAGCAGCAACTACATTAAAAGCTCATAGGGCTTGAAATATAATATTCCGGAAGGCAAAAGAGCTTAGAATGCAACCGAGAATCAACTACCCAGAAAAACTGAATGTCCTCTTCTAGGGGAAAAAAGATGGACTTTCAATGAACCTGGTGAATTTCAAATATTCCTGTTGGAATGGCTGGAGCTGAAAAGAAGGTTTGATCTTCAAATACAGGACTCAGGTGAAGCATAAAGAGTGGAGGAGAAGGGTAAAATATGAGAGACTTGATGATGATGAACTACATGTATTCTTGTATAGAAAAATGATACTGAGAATACTCAGATGAACCTTCTCATTTAATAGAGCAAGTAGAAGGAGCTTTTATAGATGAATCACAGGAGAAAACTGAATTTGAAGCAATATTGTGTTGTAAAATGGAGTCAATAGATAAATGGGAAATGTAATGGGAGAAAGAAAAAGGAGAGGAGGAATAGGCTAAGATATTTCATATAAAAATATTTTTCTTTATATTACAATGAGCTATTGCAATGATATGGAAGGGGGGGAAGACTAGGGGGAATGAGGGAATCTTTGCTCTCATCAGAGGTGACTAGGAGAGGAAACAGCATATATACTCAATGGGGTATAGACATCTAGAGTAAGAAGGAGAGGAAGGGGGACAGGGGGAAGGGGGGGATGTGAGTGATGGAGGAGAGGATGGACCATGGCGGGAGAATGTTCAGATATAATACATTTTCTTATTTACTTCCTGCAAGGGGCTGACAGTGGATGGCCTGTCCGGGACCATAGGGCTGGGTGGATGCTGGGACTAAGGGGTGGTATGTGGGCTTGGGGCCTCTTGGCCCAGGGCTGGAGATCTGTCTGCTGCACCACTCAGCTACCCTACAGCAAAGACAGAGTGAAAGGAGAGAGAAAATATAGTACATGGTAGTGGAGAAGTATGAATGGAGGGAGTTACAATCGGCAGTGGCAATGGTGGAAAAATATGGAACTAACTTTTGTGATGGACTTATCATAAAGAATGTGATCTACCCGTGACAGAGCTGGTGGTGTTGGAACACAGACTGAAGCACATTTATTATTATTATTAATTATTATTATTATTATTATTATTATTATTATTATTATTATATTGGGGGGGTGCAGGGCAAATGGGGCTGGGTGGCCTGCCTGGGGCCACACAGCTGGGTGATGGGTATCTGAGGCTGGATTTGGACCTGGGTGCTCCTGGCTCAAGGGTTAGTGATCTGTCTGCCACCTGGCTGCCCCTACTATTATTATAATTATTTTATTTTATTTTGGGTCTTTTTTGGGGGGGGGGTTGGTATGGCAATGGGGTTGGGGTGGCTTGCATGGGGTCACACAGCTGGGTGATTGTTGGGTGTCTGGGGCCGGATTTGGGCTCGGGTGCTCCTGGCTCCAGGGCCAGTGCTCCACCCACTGCACCACCTGGCCATACCTACTATTATTATTGTTGTTGTTGTTGTTGTTGTTGTTATTTTATTTTATTTTTATTTTTTCTCTCCCCTTTACTTTATCATTCATGCAGATCTATATTTTGGGGGGTAGGGGGTATTATGTTTACTCTTCAACAAGAATATTTTAGTAATGTATAAAAAACATTATTTGTACAAAATAAGAATAAATAAATAAATAATTAACAGAAATTCTCTCTACTTCACAATTAAATAATCTCATCAATATTATAAAAGCATTCACCTTCTATATCAGCAGCTGCTATAAAATCACTACTACTACTACTACTACTGACTTTTGCCTTATGGATTCTTCTTTGAGCCTAGTCAAGAATAGAACAATTGAGATCTATTCCATGAGAGAAATATTAGAACTTTCAAGATTTGGAGAAATTTGCTCTTGTGCTCTTAAATTATCTACTGAAAAGTTATTAGAATGGTAGGAGGGGATGGAGCCAAGATGGCAATGTGAAGGCAGGAATTCCCAGAAACTCATTCCCCCCAAAATTCAAAAAGCAGTCAAATTATGACTCTAACCAAAATTTAGAGGGCAGAGGGCGCAGTTTCCAAACCTCTTTTTTTTTTACTCTTTTATTTGAAATATCTTAGCCCCCTTCTTCCTCTCCTTTCCCTTCTTCCCAGTACTTTCCTTTATCACCCATTGATTCCATCTTTATACCATATTATACTATTTTATTCAACTCCCTCCTGTGCTCCTACTAATTGTTCTTATAAATGAGAAGGTTCATATGAGTTATCAGTATCTTCTTCCCATACAGGAAGATACACAGTTCAACATCATTAAGTTCCTCATAGTTAGTCCTTCTCATTCACACCCTCTATACTTCACCTGAGTCCTGCATTTGGAGATCAAACTTTCTGTTCAGTTCTGGTCATTTCAATGGAAACATTTGAAAGTACCCTACTTCATTGAGAGTCTGTAGAGGACTGAAGCAGGAATGTGCAATTTGTGGTCTTGGCCTGGTATTAGCTAGGACCCATATATATGGTACATGCTCAAAGATTGCTTTGTTACAATTCTCCATGAACCCTGAAGATTTATGAAATGCCAGATAAGGACGCTGAGAATGGAGGGAGTATACAATATGTGGGAAATGATGTTACAGAAATTGGCTTAAGTTTAAATATATTGCCCATTAGTTAATTAACAACAAAAAAAAATAGAACTCAGAATCATGGAATACTAGAGCTGCATAAAAGTTGAGATAATTTAGTTCAATCCCTTTATTTCAGAAAGGAAAAACATTGAAAATCATAGAAGTTAGGTGATTTGCATAAAGGTACAAAATCAATTAGTTGTAAGATTAAACCCCAGGAGCCCTGACTGCCAAATCTGTATACTGCTATACTTTACTTTCTAATACTAGAAGTATTTAAAGCTAGAACTTTCATATATCTTTATTTTTATTTTGTTTGTAAGTAATGATTTTTTTTTAATTATAGAAATATGTTTCTCTTCTTTCCACCTCTTATCTCAATTGATAAAAAGAGAAAAGCAAAGCAAATTCCTGGTAAATATAAATTAAAAAAATAAAAAATAATTCACCCATTGGGCATGTTTGAAAAATGCATCGTATTCTACACCCTTTCTATCAGTTGGTAGATCACATGTTTCACTATTGGTCCTCTAGAATCAAGCATGGTCACTGTACTAATGATAGTTTTTATGGCTTTCAAAGTTTGTCTTTGTATTGTTGTAACTATATGTGCGGTTTTCTTATTTCCTTCTCAGTAAGTTTACATGTCTTTAAAATTGTTCCTTTCTATAATATTGATGCTTTCTAAAAATTGTTCTTCTAGTTCTCCTTACATCACTATTTATCAGTTCATACAGGTCATTATATGACTTTTTGAAATCATTGTTTCAGGTGAAATAATATCAACTATATTAGACCTTTTGGACTTTTTGTTTAGTTTCACTAAATTCGCTTTCCCTCTTTTTTGTTATAATAAAGGACTCTCACTTAAAAGGAACTAAATGAACATTGTAGTTAATATGAAAACAAAAGATATTAATAGAGTTTTATTTTTTAAAAAAGAATAGAAAAGGAGAAGGAAAGACAAAGTGACCTTTTTTAAAAAAAGTTATCTATGGGTCAGCAGGTTTATAAACTAAAACAATGACCAGAGAAAGGGTTTTTTTAAATTGGTTTTACATGAATTAATTCACATACAAATAAATTAATAAGGATTATCTGATAACATTTTAGAATTATTGGAAAGAAAATTGAAATATCTTCAATAGATTTTTAGATGTTCAAATTTCTTTAAAACTTGTTATACAATATATACAATATTAAGAACAAAATCTTTCTACTACTGGAGGGTCATAATTGTTAATAATAACTATTATCCTATATTTTCAAGCAATATAAAGAGTTCATTGTTCTATGATATTTTTGTTGCTATTGTTATTTTGAGATATGTTCAACAATTTCATTCTAAAATATTATTATACTGGGCGGAGCCAAGATGGCAGCATGAAGGCAGAATTCCCTGAGAACTGCAACCCCCCCAAAGCCCGCCAGAAAAGGATAGCTCTAGCCAAAATTTAGAAGGGCAGAACCCACAGAAAGACTGAGTGATACATTTTCCCAGTCCAAGATAACTTAGAAGTTCCACAGGAAAGGTGTGCTTCACCAGGACGACAGGGGTTGGAAAAAAAAGCCGAGGTGCAGCCCAGCCCAGACCAGAGCAGCCCAGAGATCACCTGCAACAGCTTGAAGGTGTGGTGAGAGAACTCTGCGGCACCTGGGTGAGTGTGAAGTGAGGAGCATAGCTGCAACGAGAATCAGGAGAAAGCTGCCTGCACCCCCAGAGACAGAAAGGGAAGTCTACAGCGATTTCTCTGCTCTCCCTGGGGTGGGACTCTCCTGTTCACCTACACTCAGACCCAGTTTGCAGTTTGGGCTTCCATAATAAAATAGCTGGATCTTTCCTTATAGCCCCAGGGCAAAGGGAAGTGCTGTGGTCATCTACATATCAAAGAGCATAAGGTCTTGGAGGAATAAAGGTCCCAGTAGGGTGTCCCAGAAAAAAAAAAACCCAAAGCCTTGGAAGTGCTGTAAATTAGCCCTGGGCTGAGGAAATGAGTAAAACACAGAAAAAGAAGAATCTGACCCTAGAGAATTACTTCAGTCCCATGGAAGCTCAAAACAAAATCCAAGCTTCCATATCCAAAACCTCCAAGAGAAACAGAAAATGGGCTCAGACTATGGATGAGCTCAAAAAAGACTTTGAAAAGCAATTAAGGGAATTGGAGGAAAAATTGGGAGGAGAAATAAGAGCAATGCAGAAAAATCATGAAAACCAAATCAAAAGCTTGGTGAAAGATATACAAAAAAATACTGAAGAAAATATGTAAAAAACCAATTGAGGTCTAATGGAAAAAAAGCAAAACAAAAGGCAAATGAGGAGAAGAATGCCTTAAAAAGCAGAATTGGTCAGCTGGAAAAGGAGATAAAAAAAGCTCTCTGAAGAAAATAACTGATTCAAATGCAAAATGGAACTAAAGGAAGCTGATGACTTTGGGAGAAAGGAGGAAGAAATAAAACTCTTCAAAAAAAAACCCCAAAATTAGAAGAAAATGTGAAATATCTCATTGGAAAAACAACTGACCTTTAAAACAGATCCAGAAGAAATAATTTAAAAATTACTGGGCTATCTGAAAGCCACAACCAGGAGAAGAGCCTAGACTTCATTTTTCAAGAAATAATAGAGCAAAATTGCCCTGAGATCCTAGAAGCTGAGGGTAAAATAGAAATCAAGACAATTCACTGGTCACCCCCTGAAAGGGATCCCAAAAGAAAAATTTCCAGGAATATTATATCCAAATTCCAAAACTCCCAAATCAAAGAGAAAATTCTAAAAGCTTCCAGAAACACAATTCAACTACTGAGGCTCCATAGTCAGGATTACACAGGATCTGGCAGCATCTACATTAAGGGCTGGTAGGGATTGGAATATGATATTCTGGAAGGCAAAAGATCTTGGTTTACAACCGAGAATCAACTACCCAGCAAAAATGAACATCCTCTTTCAGGGGAAAAGATGGACTTTCAGTGAAACAGGGGATTTTTAAACTTTCCTAAGGAGACAACCAGAGCTAAACAGAAAGTTTGATCTCCTAGTGCAGGACACTGGTGAACCATAAGAGGGAGTGGAAGAGAGGAATTAACTATGAGGAACTTGATGATGTTGAACTGTTTGTATTCCTGCATGGGAAGAAGATATTGATAACTCATATGAACTTTCTCATTTATAAGAACTGTTAGGAGCATATACAGACAGGACATAGGAAGGAGCAGAATATAATGGTATGATATGTTAAAGGATGGGGTCAATGGGTGTTGGGGGAAAGTACTGGGAGGAAGGAAAAAGGAGATAAAGAACAAGCTGAGAGATTTCACATAAGAGTCAAAAAAGACTTATTCAATGGAGGGGAGGGGGGAAGGCAAGGGAGAATGAGTGAGTCTTCATTCTCATTGGAAATGCCTCAGAGAGGAAATGACATACACCTTAATAGAGTGAGGAAATCTGTCTTGCCCTTGGAGAAGGAGAGGAGGAAAGGGACAGGATGAGGGGGAATGGAGGGAGGGAAGAGGGAATAGTTGATAGAAGAGAGGGAAGATCGAGGGAGAGGGTACTCAGATGCAATGCACTTTTGGACAGGGCCAGGATGAAAGAAGAGAGAATAGAATAAATGAGAGTGGGGAGAAATAGAGCGGAGGTACAAGCTAGTAATAGCAACTGAGGGAAAAATATTGAAGCAACTTCTCTGGTGGACTTATGATGGGGAAAGCAACTCACCCCAGAGACAGAGCCATTGAAATCTGAACATAGATTGAAGTACAATTTCTCTCTCTCTCTCTCTCTCTCTCTCTCTCTCTCTCTCTCTCTCTCTATTCTTGGGGTTTCTCATCTTCTTGGGGGGGGTTATGTTTACTCTTATGTTTACTCTTATAACACATTCAATTTACATCAATGTATGGCATGGAAAAATGTAGAGACTATCAGATAGCCTTCTGGGGGTGGAGGGAAGGGAGGATGGGGGAAAAATTGTAGAATTCAGAGCCTTGCAAAAAATGATGGGTACATATTACTATTGTATATTATTGGAAAACAAAATGTTAAAAAATATTATTAGGTTTTTTAAATAAAGTGATTTTAATGATTACTTGCCATTATTTTATAAGGATTTATTTATTTATTTATTTATAAGCATTATTTTATAATGTGCCTTTTATAGCATAATAATAAGAAACTCTAGTCTATGATCACTTAGTTGTCCTCTTAAGAATGGGAAGCGACTTGAAATATAGTAGGAGAGATTGTTGGACTGTTAATTAGCAGAACTGACTTCAAGACCCACTTCTGCGACTTACTAGTTTTATTAGCTTGAGCAAATCACTTAACCATTGTGTGCCTCAGTTTTCTCATCAGTAAAATGGAAATAATCATGCATCGCTGTCTCACAGTAAAATGTCTGAGAAGCCTTAAAACATTCTTTAAAATGTGAATTCTTTGATTCCCACAAGATAATAGCACTCATTAATTCTTCCTCTAAAAAGTCTTGAGCTTGGTATTTATCTCATCATGATGACATATATGATATCCCAACCTAGGATTGATACTACTTTCACAAGGTCATTTTTCTGGGGCAAATCACTTCATCTCTCTGGGAGTTAGTTTCTTTCCTCTTCATCACTCTGACATCATGTTTACCTTTCTCTCTAAGAAGAAAAATTTCATCTCATATTTTACTGAAAAATATAAGGATCATTTACTCAATGGAATCTAATTATCTTATTCTCTTTGTATTGCCAGTTCCTAGGACAGAGTAGATGCTTAATAAATGAGAGTGAGTAAATATTGAATGAACTAGCTTCTTCTACACTTTAAAATCCTTCATTTTTATATCCTCTCTTTATTAGAGATCTAATCAGATCCCATGTATTCATCCATGTGCAGAGGTAATCTCTATTATCACTTTCAGACTAACACATCTGTGCATTCCATTCACATCTCAGATTCAATGTGTCCAAAACCATTCGGTATCTTGCCTACTTTAAACTTGTCTCTCCTCTGAATTTTTCTATTTCTGTTAAATAAACAAACATCTTTTAATCACCTGGGTCTATAATCTTAGTCCTCCTTGAACTTTCACCCTCCATCCAATCCAAGGTAAAGAACTATCAATTCAAACCCTACACACATTTATCTCATCTGTCCTATTTTCCTCATTCACATGGATGACTGTGGTTGTTTCACCTTTTTCAGTCATGCTCAACATTCTGTGACTCCTTTTGCAGGGTTTTCTTGGAAAAGATACTGGAGTAGTTTGCTTTTTTCTTAGCCAGATCACTTCACAGATGAGGAAACTGAGGCAAACAGGTTTAAGGGACTTGCCCGGTCACACAGTTAATAAATGTAAAAGGACAGATTTGGACTCATTAAGCATTTTCCTGAGTCCTGATCCAGAACTCTATTCATTTCACTACTTAGCTGCACTACTACCATAGTTCACATCCTTATTATTTCTTTCTTGGTATGGCATTAGTCTCATATTTGGTCTTGTTCCTTCTAGTCTTGGAAGAAAATAAATAAATATAAACCACCTTCAATATCTACAACAAGGAATCATACCCAAAAGGATAATTAGTCATGTCCAGAAGGTGTTAAAGAATAGATAGGAAGACTGAGAACTCATCCTTTTGCCCACTAATAAGTACGATGAGGTGAAATGCTCCTTTACCATCAACTTAAACATCTGTCAAGTACAAACACAACAAAAGTAAGTATCTGTCAGTAGGTTATGAGATTGCAAGGGCAGTGGAAAACCTGCTGCTACATACTATCCCCTCTACCGCCCCCAAATCACCTACTGCCACAGCCTATACTGCCACAAATAGACACTGTGTCAGTGGATTTTTTCCCAAAGGACAATGGCCTTCTACTACATTCACTAGAGAGCATCTTGATTTATAAGTTAATTATAAATATATATATATATCAAATTATATATTATATATATATAAATATAATATAAATAATGTAACTATATAAAGGAAATTTTCCATAATTTTTATTCTCTTTTTAGTTTCATCATTAAATACTTAGTTGAGTCTCTCACCAGACTTTCTTTAAATTGGTTTTATACCTCCAAGGTTACCCTCTGTTTTATAAGGCAATATTGCTTGAAGTTATCTATCATCCATCTTTATAATACCATACAAAAACATTTATATTATTAGCTAGTGACTATCATATCCCTCTCCCAGGCAATCTATATAATTATTTAAAATATTTTATCTAATATGATAAATAAACTTCCATTATATTAGGAAAAATCTCAAACATATCCAGTGTATTCAGCATTATAATTGTTGCTCTGAGGGTTCCAAAGAAGAATAAAAGTGTTTTCCCTTCCCTCAAAGAGTTCTGTAACATAGTTAGATAAATGAGACATATATAGGAAAAACTGCAGTAAATAATATAGGAAAACTCACAATTTAACACTGCAATGTGTGTCAAGGACTACAAGGGCCAAAGGAGTTCACGGGAAGAAAACATTAGTGAGGGCTAGAAAACTCAGGAAAGGTTTTATAGAGGATCCTGAGCTTGAGCAAGGCCTTGAATGATTAGTTGTCCTTGGATACACATAAGTAAAAGGCCTTTCCAAGCAAGGACAGCAAAGTAAGTAAAGACAGATATAGGAATGAGTACAACCCTCATGGGATACTAAAGAATCTAACCTAACAGCAATGGGAGAAGAGTTAAGGAATAATGGGAAATATATTTGAATAGGTAGGGTCAAATTAGTTTATTAGTCCAAGGTTTTAAGCCTGAGTACCTAGGTGGTGCTATTAACAGAAACAAGGAAGTTTGTTAGGGAAAATAATGAATTCAGTTTTAGTCATTTTGAGTTCAAGATGATTGTAAAGTACCCAAATGGAAATATTCAGTAGATACCTTGAGATATATGGTTAGAGTTTGGATGATAGGACTGCAAGGGATAAAAGGCAAAGTCATGAGAAAGGATGAATTGCCTGAGGGACAGAGTAAATTGTATAAAATATTGTATAAGAAAGTACAAAAATCATTGTGAAATCTACAATGATTAGCACCTGGTTGCAAAGTAAATTATGCTTAATATGGAATAAACTGATAAAAGTTTGTTGTCTGCATACAGCCATACGTTCAAACATTGATGACCTGAACTTTGGGGAAAGATAGTAATATTTTCCAAGTGAGTTTAGAGGAAATCTATTCCAAAGAAATATGCTACACTAAGATCAGCTTTTCTTAATTAATTATACCATTAGGACTACCAAGATTTTATTTGACCCTTGCTATAGCTTAACTTAGAAAATATTTTTTTAGAATTCATCATTTCTCTTTTTTGGTGAATAACAATATTATAATTAGTATCTAACATGGCTAGAGACAAGCATCTTAACCTAGAAAGCCAATTGGGTAGTCAGGAATACCTACCTGGGTTCAAGTCCTACCTCTGATGCCTCATAGCCTTTCTTAGATATACAAGCCTCTTTTCACATCTCAGTGCCCAAATATATGAAAAGGTAAGTTACAGATGCTTCATTATCTCACTCAGTGAAAGGAATCTCTGTAATGTGTGTTGGGGGAAAAAGCAAAGCATATTTAAGTACCACTAGAAAGAGTCTACAAGTTAGGAGCAATCAATTGATGTGCTAAGGTAAGAGGATTGGCAGAAAGGGATTATAAAAAGGGAAATGTCTGATTCATTGACTTCTCCATTTTTGCATAGCCTCTATAACTTTATCATCATTAATACCTTCAATAAGTTTCCCTAAAGACCTATAACTGAGGAATAAAAGAGAAAAAACAGTTTGGAACTAGGAAATTTACTGCTGACTAAAAGGAAGTAGAAATAATGAACTTGAGAATATATTCTTTGCTCACTGTGTGACTTGGGGCAAATCAGCAACTTATCTGAGTGATAGCTAGCTAGCTAGCTAGACAGACAGACAGAGACATTATATATATATATATGCAGACATACATACATATATATATATATATTTATGTATGCCAAATGAAAGAAATTAATTGTTGTTTTCTCATTAAAAAATTTAAGCAATATAATTGACATCCATCTATTTTAAGCTCAAATTTCAGGTACCAGTGGGAAGAAGCTGTTTTTATTTCCATGTATTGGTACTTCTAAGAATCTCATTTTCAATCTCCCGGAACTCTCTAACTGGTTAATATTTCCAAACTGGGATTCCCTGGACGCTTCTAGTCCTGACATCAAAGACTTCAGTTCAAGGGTCCCAGCCTCTCCATCACACTCTTCTAAGGTCACTGCCTGCTCTGCCCTCATGGAATGGGATACCGTCTTTATCTCTATGAAGTGCGAGTTACTTTGAAAAGGGAGTCTAGGCAAGAAGCTAACTGGCTGTAGTTGTTTGAAAGATTCTGGTAATTGCAGCAAGGGTTATGTCACATAAGTAGGAAAATGGGTCAGACATAATGCATTTGGTTAAATGTTTAACTGAAAAGGTGCTATTTTCTTTTAAATGGCATAGTTTTTACAAAGGCTAAGGTTACTGGTACAAAGCTCTCTCATTTTAAAATGTATCAGGGACATGCCCTCTGAGGGTCAGGCTTTCATTTGCTGATGTTAATTCTCAGCTGCCTGCTCCTCGTCCTTCATTGTACCCTGTGTCTTAGCTGGGCACGCTCCTGATTCCCTGCTATATCCAGACAGTCCATGTAAATAGTGTTTATGTTAAAGAAGTCATGTTCAGTGTGACTGGAGCACACAGAAACTGATGTTGTTGTCATTTTAGATTAAGCTCTTATTTTCGTAAAGAAGGCAATTGGAGCAGGCAGCTGAGTGGTCGAATGAAATATTCAGCTCATTTCATTTAAAGCTGCCCAGTCTCCATTGTTCACACTGGTAAGCCTCATTAACCCTTGCTGGTGCTTGCCTAAAAGCAGCTCAGCTCCTCATTTCCAGTTCTTGCCCAGATGGAACACCACAGGACAGGAAGTCCCACTATAGCCCTTCACCCAGGTAATGCTAGTCAACCACCTGGATGAGTTGTTTCCTTCTTCTCCTCCTGGTGTCAAAATTGTTTTAAAGAGAAGGCTGTCTGATGGCTCCCTATAGAGAAGTCAGAAAACCCAAGCATTTTACTTAAAAGATGGATAAGAATACTGCAGAATAGACAGAACGTTTTTCGCTTTTAATGTGAAATTATAGTAATGTCCCTACCATAAAAAATGTTTTAAATTTTCTTTCATAAAGCATCTTAAACAGAGTTCTGTAACAAACATTTCTTTTAAGAAACATGGCGAGTCTTTTGAGTGCTTAGCACATGGTATAATATTGCTGAGTTTCCAAGGAAATCTCAGATTTTCCTCTATGACTCAAAGTATATTTTTTAGATTATTTTAGTGATCTCATATGCACTTTATATAGAGTATATGCTTTTATATTCTTCATATTGTATAGTTTACTTTTGTTTTGGTCTGGTTCCTTAATAGAGCATAAACCATCTATTTAAAGGCATTAACTTACCATATAAACTTCAAGACATGGACTTTTCATAATAAAGAATAATTGTTAGAAGAATCAAACTTGGATAAAAACATTATTGAAATTATCAAGCACAAATTACCTACTGCTTTGTGTTAAAATCTTGACTAAATTGAATTATTTTTAATACTACTTTCTCCAATAATGCCCATCACAGTGTTATGAGACAGTAGAAATTCTATTCACCTACAGTTGTGAATTTGGTTCAAGTTCTACTTGCTAATAATAATCTTATTTGAATGATGGCATATTTATGCTATCATGTTATCCAAATTATAAGGAATTATAGCTAAATATTAGATATATTATTCCCACATTGTAACTAAATATCCAAATTACAAGTAGAGAGATATTTTATATATATATATATATATATATATATATATATATATATATATAGTATATAATAGAAGGTAAATCCAGTAGAGAAGCATATAATCCTAGAGTTGGAAGGAACCTTAGAAATCATATAGTATTATTGGAAGTATGGGTTCCATCTATCACATGCCAATAAGTTGTTATCCATCTTCTTTTTGAAGACTAACAGCTCACTCCTTTGATTTACCATTCCATAGATGAATAGCTAGAGTCCCTATTATTCCTTATTCTTCTCTCCATTACCAAGAAAAGTAAGTCTTATTACATGTGCATGTATATATGTTATTATATTTTTAAAATTTTCCTTTCTGTTTCACTACTTAACTTCATAAAAAAAAATAAAGCTCTTCATGTTATTGTTGTAGCAAATGTACTCATATACCTTTCATATGCATAGGGTAAATGGATATAGGTTATACTAACTCAGAATATTTTGTTCATGCAAATACTTAATGATAGAGAAACTACTACATATGCAAAGCTGAACATATATGCTAAAATATTAACTCAAGAAATCATGCTTTTTATCTTTATATCTTCATAAGTACTTTGCTCAGAGAGATGCTTGGTCTGTTGGATAAAAATTATTCCATCATATTGGCTAACAGAAAACAATTTTAATATGATAAAAGTCTTTTAAAAATCTAAATGAATTTTAATTTTCATTATCTATTATAATGTGTTATGAATAAGAATGTACATGCTGAGATTCAATGCTTTATGAAACTCCCCTTAATATTTCAAAGTAGGAAGAAACTATTTAAATTTTACTCCACCTTCTTAACCAATTTTCAAAATCACTCATTGAATTAAAATAAAATCTTTCATTGTCCTTGGTTATAGAATTTTATAGAATTAACTTTAGATTAAAACTTCTGGGAAATCTGATCTAATCAACTTTAAGCAGACTTCATTTTTTAGGGAACCAGATGAACTGGGTGGGCTGACCACTAGAATTTATTATAAAATGAAATTTGAATCTTTCAAAAGTTACAGAATATCAAGTTGCATGGAAAAATTATCTGAGCAATATTGAAGCAAAAATTCTCACATGGTTATATCAACATTTCTTCTCTCCCCACCCACGACTCCCCAAAACTAACTATAACATAATCAAGTGAAAAGGACAAGTAAGTCTCCACTAAGTCAAAGTCAGTAAAAGGAAACAGTTAAAAGTCATTATGATCCATATACCAAAAACCCACACTTGGACCTCTGATTTCAGTTTCCTGTTTTTCTTATCTCTCATCTCCACATTGCAATCTACCAACTGTTCACTTCATTGTAATAGCGCCACCACTTCAAATACCTCCTAGAATATCATTATCAACAGCAACAAAATATTGGGGGGGACCTTTCTTTGGGTCATTGGAAGTTTCAGGATTACCACATGGTTTCAAATAAAACAAGAAACACTAAAAACATTGCCAATTAAGTATTTTTAAAGCTCTCTTTCAAAAACTGTTTTGTCTTTCATTATTTTTAGAGTTTTATCTTTGTTTTTGTTTTTGTTTATTCGAATGTTAAATTTTGTTTTGACAAAGCAGACAAACTAAAACAAATTCACCAACAACCACCCACTAAGTACATTCCTTGAAAACAGCTAAGCAAAACACTATAATAGAATGATTGCAAATGAGAGTACATAGAAATGTATAATTTTGTAGTCTACTATTTGTTAAAAAATAAAAAGGATGTAAACTTTATAATAGATTACTATCAACTTTATACTTTACCTGAATTGTGTTTTGCATTTAACGTTATGTTCATTTATATTGTTGAAGTCATTGTTCATATTGTTATGTTGGTTCTACATTTTCTTCTGCAATTCTTCCTACAAGTCTCCTCATATTTCTTTGAATCTGTACATCTGTCCTTCCTCATTGCACAATATTTTAATACAATCTATATGATATAATTCATCCAACCATTTCCAAACACTAGGCAAATAATCTGCTTCCACTTTTTTACTTTGCTAAGTACTGTTGATAAAAATAGTTTTGTATATATAGATGTTTTTTATGGTCCAAAATAGCTATGGGATCTTAAGATGGAGGAAATATTTATAAAATTCTACTGGCATAATTCCAGATTGTCATCCAAGATCAATTGAATCAATTCACAATCCTATTAGAAATGAATGAGATTTCTTGTTTTTCCAAGCACCTTTCAACATAGTATCTTAATTTTTTATCATTTTGGTTGATTAAATAAGTATAACATGTTATCTAAAAGTTATTTTAATTTACATTTATCTGAGTTGACTATTTGAATTATTTTTCAGAAGGTTATTGACAAATTGCATTTCTTCTTTTGAAAATCATTTGTTCTTATTCTTAGGCTACTTACTAATTGGAAATGATTTTGAGTCTTAGAGGTTAGTAGCATCCCTAAAACCTCTAGATAGTAGCCTTTAATAAGATAAAAAAATCTATTCTTCATTTGTTAATTCTTGCTTTTTTTAAATTAAATTTAATGTTTTTAATTGACAAAATCAAATAATATATTTTATGTGTACATATATATATATATATATATATATATATATATGTATGTATGTATAAATTTCCCCTCACTCTCCACAATTGTGAAATATAAGACATTCTATTTGAATTTTCTCTATTTTAAAGTATGGTATTAAAATATTTATATAATCTATTCATTTCAGATGTATTGAGGTTTATATTATACAATGATGGTCTGAATTCATTTTCTACCAAGCTATATAATTTCCCTAGTTCCTGTTCATAGACTAAAGGTATCCTAGGTTGAAAATTAGAGGAAAGGACCTGAGGCCCATCTATTCTTATTCCCTCATCTTGCAGAGAAGTAAATTGAGCCTCAGAGAAATTAAGAGCATAGGCTCAAACTTGGTTTATTCACTCAAAATCAGTAATACCTCACAACTACTTCTTTCTGTTTTGATTTCTGTGTTCTGTAGTTTGTCTTGAACTGTTTAACATGTTTGATTCAAGTTTATCTAATTTTCTTCTGATTTATGTTCCTATTTTTGGATACTTAGTGCTCAAATGAACTTGTGATTGATTCAGTAGCTCCCTTTACTGAAACAAATCAAAACTCATCTATTCCTGTCCATACCAAGCAGTTCTTCATATACTCTCATGGAACTAATTGACCATAAGATAGGACTATCTACCATATTGAAAGCCTTTATTATTTTCTCACTTGTGAGACAATTTAGTTTTTTGTTATTCCCTTACATTTGCTATGTGACCAACCCATTATCTCTTCAAATCATGTAAACCTTTAATGACTGACTTTACTCCTTTTCTTCAAAGTACTTCATTAGTCATGTTGCAGCCTGATCATCCCCATGATATCTCTTTTGATTTCACTCTATATGACTTTTTGTTGTTGTTTAGTCATTTCAGGCATATTTGACCCTTCGTGATTCTATTTGGGGTTTTCTTGACAGACTCCAGAATGGTTTGCCAGCTCATGTTACAAATGAGGAATTTGAGGTAAATAAGGTTAAGTGACTTGCCCCGGTTCTCACAACTAGTAAGATGAGACTTCCTCAACCCAGGACCAGAGTTTTATTCCACTATGCCATCTATCTGACCTAATTCAGTATGATATTCATACTTAATTTTTGAAGTCATATGATGAAATCCTGGCAATAGATATAACTTTACCAAAGTTTTTTCTACAAGGATGGATATCTTCTAGAAGGATTTCCAACTTTAAGAAGTTTGATGCAGTCAACAAAATGTAATCCACAAGCAGAAGTACTTCATCATACACAGGAAATCTTTCTTTATTCTGAACTCTGAGCTTGATTTCCCTTATCTGAATTTTTTTTAATTTTCTTTTTCTTTTCTTCCAGTTACATGCAAAGGTAGTTTTTTTTTTCATCCATTTGCAGATTTATGAATTTCACATTTTTCTATTAGTCTCCATTCCCTCCTCCTTCCCCATGGCAATGAACAATCTGGCAAAAGTTGTACGTGTACAATTGTGTCACAATTTTTATTACCTGGAGTGAAATTTCACCCAATTTTATACGTTGTTTGATATTTACTAAGCTAAGATGGTTGAACTGATCTATTTCTTTATTTGTTTGTTTATTTAATTATTCATTCATTTATTTATTCCAAGGAATCTTGAATGATTGTGATTTTTGGATGGGAACACCTTCTGAGTAAAACATCTTTAAAAGGTAAGATTTTGCTTTACCAAATAAAATAGTTTTTTTTACCATCCATAAATAACAAATATTTTGTCTTACTCCAAATAGTTTTAATTGCATTTCTATAATGTAAGTTAAGAACAAATGATACATCTTTCTTCTTTTCTATTTATAATTTTTTTCTCCCCGTATTGATATTTTTCAGATTCTCCAAAATATTCTCTTGATAACGACTGTGACATTATTAAATATATTTCTTAATTTCTGAAAGTTGCCCTCTTTACTACATATACGTGGACAAAATGGGCATATTTAATACTTGAATAATTTAGGTCTACTTTAGCAATGTAAAAATGCACAATAAGTGTTCTTCTATGTTTTCTGAATGTTTAAGTAAGTTAATTACTAGATATTTAATTTTACTGATATATTTAAAGTACTCATATCCCTTCTTGTAGTCTTTTGTTAGTAATAAAAGGAAATATTGAATATTTTTCTGGATTTGTTTTCTATCCTGGCAATTTGTTAAAGTTAGATATTATTTGAACTAATTTTATTCATTCTTTGTGGCTAGCTAGATAAATGTCATGTCATTGCTAAAGAAAAATAATTGATTCTACTTTGTCAATACTTATTGACAATAAGTGTGCATTTATACTTCCTTGTGGATAAAATGGAGATGAGTTAAATATATTAGAGTTAGGTGTATTTGGAACTAGTTGAATGAATCCAAACAGTACTTATAAATTAGTAAAATTCAAAATACTTTAAGGTCTAGTGGAAGTTTGTGGAGACCTTGCAGAGAGGCAGATTTGGCTAGATATTTACAAAGAACTAAAAATATTCCCCTAATGATTAGAATTATCCAAAATTAGAATGAGTTGCTTCAGGAGCTAATAGATTCTCCAATTTTAAGGCTTAAGCAGAAGCTAGATGATTACTTTTTTAGGCTATATATTGTAAAGGGTTTCCTGGTCCACATATAGATTAGGTTAGATGAATTCTCAAGTCTCTTCTTACTCCATCGTTCTATAATGCTATTTTCCATAGATATATCTTTAAGACAGATAGGAGGAGCAGTATTAACACATTCAGTTAGACTTCGTCAAGCAATTCTTATAATGAACTTAATTTCATAAGAGCATTATCATAGACCCTAACATAATAAAATCTTCTAGAATCAAAGAATATCAAATTCTATAATACTTAAATTATGTACATGTAAATACAAAACCAAATTTAAGAGTAATTACTATGAGTTCTGTCTCCCACATGGGATACACTAAAGTGATGTTTAAATAGAGGATAGTAGAGTAAGGAGGGAAAGCAATCTGTTACCCTCAAAAATATTATCTCTTTTGAAGTTTAAACAGATTTTTTACACCCTTCTAAAGCAAAACTATCATTATCATTATCCAGCAAATGTCTGAAGGAATTTCAATACAAATGTTTCATTTGTTTTATTTTATATTAATTGAAAATTGTTTTATTACACATTTTAAATCATACTTCCCTTTAAATAGGTCAGACATAAAATATTTAGATAAGAAGATAGGCTAGGAAATCCGGAAACTACAGTTTGTAGAGACAATAGCATGATAAATATTTGACCTAGGTTATTTGTGTCACTAATTTTATTCAATTCAGAGTTATTTGTATCACAGCAGAATTTGTGCTTCCAATACTAGGAATAGTATTACCTCTTAATAAGCAATAAACATGGGCTTTTAGTTATTTGTACCACAAAAATTATGTTTGGTCTTCCTTTCTAATAGTTTCTTGTGGCCTTTAAGAAGAAATATGGTGGAATCATGAAGACATGAGTTTGGAACCCACCTCAGGTACCAACTAGCCATGGGACAATAGCCAGTGTAATCTCTCTAATCATCTACCTACCTCACAGGACTCCAGTAAAAATCTGGTGAAATAACATGAAATTTACAGACCTTAAAACTCCATGTAAAGGTAAGTTATAATTATTGTTATTCCACTTTGGACCTGCCTACATTTCTCAGCTGTTAACTTAACAGGAAGAATAAGGTCCCTATAACCTGACTCCAAGACATTTCCTGCTTAACTAAATTGATTTAAAAAGCCCATCATTGTGGATTCATGGATATGGTCTTTTTGGTGGGGTAGTGGTTCTTATTTTCTTTATAATCTCTCTTGTTATTATGTTTAGATAAATTAATGTTCTCACTTAATTGTTAGTTATTAATAATTGATAAATGAGAGTTCCCTCTAGTGCCTAAGAAAAGGAAAATGCTTTCTGGTCCCATTTTCATACAGAGATCAAGAACATCTCACTGAGAGAGAGAGAGAGAGAGAGAGAGAGAGAGAGAGAGAGAGAGAGAGAGAGAGAGAGAGATTGAGAGAGAGAGTAAAAAGGACTGATTGAGAATTCTGCAGAAGCTGGGGATCAGAAGAATCTGGCAGCAAGGGTCTGTGGATGTTACTGCTTTCGTAGTTCAGGTTGGATAAGGGACAGATGTAAATGAAGCCAGTAAGAGAATATATACTTATTAAGACAGAAGAGGAAAAGAACTGTAATGAGAACAAGTCTTAAATAATTGGATTTCTTAAAGTTGTCCTCTGTATAACTCCATTAAGCTTGTAATTAGTGACAGATAAATATTCTACAAGGCATAAATATCCCATGTCTATAGTAAAAACACTTCTCTCGAAATTACTATTGGAAAATGCAACAATGTTGATAAGAAAAAGACATTGCTCTTAAAGCCACAGATATAGTCAGAAATAAAAATAGTTAATTCAATGTTATATCAAACATTGTGTGATGTTACTAATGAAATAAAGATCAGTTTTTCCTAAAGAAGTTTATAATCTAATGAACATAGTATAAAATAAGCCAATGAGAACATATCACCAGCTAAACCAATGAGAATGTCAAAGTCAGTAGAAAAGGTAAGAGCTCGAAGTTACTTTATTAATCAGCTAGTTCCAAACTTCCCTTTGAAGATGAGGAAATGTGGCTCAGAGAGATTAAATGACTTGTCAAGATCTATAGAAACAGTAGGTGATGGATTTAGAATGGAAATAAGAACATCCTATGGCAAATCCAGGGCTTTTCTCCATTATACTGCCCCTAGGTCAAGGTAGCTTGCAAGCCCTGGATAAGAGTGAGAAATGAAATATCACAACAAGCAGAAAGTAGTAACCAATATTGTATTTTGTATGCATACAACTCAAAAAATTATTTAAAAGACAGGGTTAGCCAATGGTATGTGACACTAGACAGCTTCCTATTAAGAGTGAGCTGGACCTGGCCACCCTTATTATTATTATTACTATTATTACTGTTATTGTTATTATTTTATTTTATTTTATTTTGGGGTTTTTTTGGGTTTTGCAGGTCAATGGGGTTGAGGTGACTCACCCAGGGTCAGAAAGCTGAATGATTGTTGGGTGTCTGGGGCCAGATTTGGGCTTGGGTGCTCCTAGCTCCAGGGCTGGTGCTTTGTCCACTGTGCCACCTGGCTGCCATTATTATTATTATTATTATTATTATTATTATTATTATTATTATTAAATTTTAATTTTTTCTCTTTATTGCTCATGAGGG
This sequence comes from Macrotis lagotis, assembly GCF_037893015.1. Lineage (NCBI taxonomy): Eukaryota > Metazoa > Chordata > Mammalia > Peramelemorphia > Peramelidae > Macrotis > Macrotis lagotis. Next base: position 187,086,392 of record NC_133664.1, on the reverse strand, counting down.
TCTATATTTTGGGGGGTATTATGTTTACTCTTAAACAAGAATATTTTAATAATGTATAAAAAACATTTGTACAAAAATAAGAATAAATAAATATAATAAATATATAAAACAAAAAAAGACATTCTTGTTTGGTGAATGATGTCTGATTTTTCACTACAATTGCTTTCTAAATATAGTAGTTAAAGATATATTTTAAAAAAACACCAGGGAAAAGAAGTGAAAATAAAATTTTAGTGTCCCCCCCCTGCAAAAAAAAAAAAAAGAGTTGGAAAATATAACCACTTTTCTCCAAGGATCTCTTCATTGTTACTTCCAGTGATTTTTTTCTTTCTACTATTTATCCTTCTTGGTCTCTTTACTGTTTTGAATAGTTTTGCCTTTTCCTCTTCTCCTGAATATTCCCTCCTCTCTCATCTAACAAAATAGTGTCTCTCCCTGTTCTTATCCTAACTGATCCTTCTCACTCTCCTTTATGAGTTTATCCTCCACACACACTGAAACCAAGACAGGGTGTCTTCAAAAGTTTTATCTTTGCTATATTATATTGTCTCTTTTTCTTTGTGATTTCATTAGCTCCCTCCCATGGATTCAATTATCATCCATAAAAAATACCTCTGAAATCTATAAATCTCTATCTTGAGCTCTTCCTCTGGTTAATGCAACAGCATTTGCCCCTTTCTCATTTTTTCCTGTTCCTGTCAGAGGTAATTCAGTCTATCCAAATACAAACTTAGAGTCAAGTCCACAAAGAAATGCTTGTTGTGAAGTATTTACTCTGTGTCAGACACTACAAGGATGCAAAGAAAATCAAAAGCATTCCCTACTATCAAGGAGTTTGCAATCTCTTAGAGGAAGCAAGATGCCTTGTTTGTAATTTCAGAAAGAACACTAGCATTAAGGTGGTTCAAGAAAAGTTTCTTGGAAAAGCTTGGATTTCAGTTTAGGAAGTCAGGGAAACCAGAAGAAGAGGAAGTATTTGGAGTACACTTGCCATGGGCAATATAACCAGTGAAAATGCAGGCTCAAAACTTACCAAGTATAAGCAGATAATAAAGTGTGTGGCAAAGAGTAAAGATTAAGAAGACTGGAAAAGTAGGAAGGGACTAAGATTTTTAAAAAATATCAAAAAAAACAAAAAAGAAGATTGTATATCTGATCCTAAAGTTAGTAGGACAAAGTTTTATTCAATAGAACTGAGTTTAAAGATCACTTTGATAGCTGAAAGGGTGATAGACTGGATAGACTGGATAGACTGGACTGGACTGGACTGGACTGGACTGGGGAGACACTTGAAGAAGGGAATTAATCAGAAGGGTAGAAGTAAATGGGGTCTTGCAATAAGATGACGGAAGAATCAGAAGAGAGAAGGAATCATATAGAATAGATGTTATAAAGATAAAATTGACAGAATTTGAAAACATTATATATTGGGGGGGGTGAGCAAGAAGTCAAAAATGACCTCCAGTGTGAGAGCCTAGATGACTGAGGATGAAAATGTCCTGATGGTTTTTGAGAAGTTAGGAAGAGGGGAGCTTTGGGGGAGAGAGAAGATAATGAATTCAATTTGAGACATTTAAAGATTTCTCTGGGACATTCAATTGGACATATAGAATTGGTAGTTGGACATAAAAGATTAGAGGTCAGCAGAGAACTTGGGACTGGATAAATAGAACTGAAAATTATATGCATGGAAAATTCATGGACTAATAAAATCACCAAGAGAAATAGTGCAAAGGAAAAACAGGATGGAGTTTTAAGGGACACCCCTGATTTGGGGTGGGAAGTGACCTAGATGAAAATTCAGCTAAGAAGACTGAGAAAGAAAAATCAGATAGGTAGGAAGAAATCAGAAGCCAATATTGGTTAAAAAAAAAAAAGAGAAAAGAATATCAAGGAAGCAAGGGTGATTGACAATGAAAGGTCACAAAGAGGTAAACGATTAATACTGGGGATTTAGGAAAGGCCCTTAGATTTAGCAATTAAGAGAATATTGGCAACTTTGGAAAGAGTAGTTATAGTTGTATAATGGTTTATTCCTCCTTCCCCAAAGAAAATCAGTTTTCTTTTCTACCACCACAGCACCTTCACATTGCCCTGTTTGTTTTGTTTTTTCAGTTATATGGAATATGGTTAAAGCCTTTATTCCTTAGGTGAACCAGTACATTCAGTCTCCCTCCCTCTAGTCTCCAGACTCTCCAATCCACATTCCTCACAACTGCCAAAATAATCTTCCAGCATAGGCTTAACAAAGTTAGGCAGCTGCTCAAAAACCTTTAATTGCTCCCTACTGCCTATAGAATAAAATATAAACTCCTCAGTTTGGCAGTTAAAACATTTCACAGTCTGATTCCAGGGTAACTTTTGGTTTGTTTCACAATACTCCTTTACATGTGCTGTGTTCCACCAAACTCAACACTCTATTGCTTATTTTTGTTCATTTGTTTCCATGACTGGAATACAGTACCCTCTTCACTTCCATTTCTTGGAATTTTATCCAAGTCTTAGTGTCTGTTGAATTTTCTCCAAAACCTCCCTCATCCATATTTTTTTTACTATGCTGGGTACTAGAGAAACAAAAAGAAAATGAAAAAAATGGTTTCTGCCATCAAAAAGCTTACATTTTCCTCAAATGGATGAATTCCTGAAAATCACACAGAAAAATAACTACAAAAAAGTACCCAGCACAGTAATTTGCATGGAATAGATGCTTAATAAAAATGGAAGACAAAAAATATGTACACATCATTTTAATCAATTATGGAACTGGTTACTAAGCGTGTCTTGGGTGAATGGATTGACTATGATTATTTCATTGAGGTGGGTCTGAGGAGAAAAGACCCAGAAGGGGATTAGTTTTAAACATTTACTGGGCTATAGGATAAAGATATAAAAGTGAGGCACTTAAAATTTATTTTATGGATCATTTAGGAACTTATACAATATCACACCTTTTAAAATGTTTACCTGGGGTTTAGAATTGAAGACACTTTTTAAAAATAAAAACATGCAGTCCCATCCCCCCATCCCAAATATGTCATAATTAACTTTCCTGAAAATTTTGCCAAATTAAGCAATCTTGCTCTTTTTAAAAATGTGATATTATATATTATTACTAAAAATATAGTATTTGATAAGGGAGAATTAGATATTATATGTATTTAAATAAGTGAGATAAAAGAGTATGATTTGAAATAATACCTTTGATTAAATTATAACTTTTTAGAAAAGATAATTTTGCTTTATTTTATTAACTTGCATATAGGATCAAAACATACTACCATTTATTCCATTATCACAAAGAATAAAGCAAGAGAGAACAGATAAAATTGTTGTCTCCAAAGACCAAATAAAACTTGTTTTGCATATTTTCCTTATCAAAGTGATGGGCCATCATGAGTCTACTAATTAAATCAATTATCGATAATTAGAGCATCACCTTTCCTTATGATTTTTCTATAAAAAATACATTCAAAATTTTGCTGACATTGAGTTGGTTCATTTTGTCATTGATACATTCCGTTTCTGAGTTGGAGCACAGCCACCAAGATGGGGAAAAGAATATGGCAGATGGAATGTAATCACTCATCTAAGTTGGAATTTAGTCAGGATACTGGGGCTTAAACTTATGCTTTTGCCAAAAATACCAACAGATTTTTTAATGACAGTGACAAATTGGGATATTTTAGGCAACATCAAGTAAGGTTCAAAATTTTTAATTCTCCACTAATGTATGAAATAAGAAGAACCTTCTCGGGCATAGGTCTGATCCTCACTTTTAATACAACTTTGTCACAGGCAGAATCTGTGCAAAGTTGTATGTTTTCTATACAATATAGTATAACTCTTCTATAATCTAAAATAATGAATATCAGGGTAATTAAAAAAGAGAATAATTTTAAATGTGTTCTATTCATTTTGAGAAAAATTGATCCTCTAGCTCTTAGTAGCACACTTCTTTTGGTTATGAAATATTCCAGGAGTTAAACTGAAAAAAAAATCTTGTTCTGTATCCATCCATTTATATTCACAGTCAGATACTATAATTAAATAATAGTTTCATTTACTTGGGCTTAAATCCATCATGTATGTGTGTGTGTTTTAATTTTCACTCATCTCTTTCCTCTGAAATGTATCCCAGTATTATTATTATCCTTGAACACACACAAATACACAGCCCTGTGAATCTATAATGAAATATTCATAATTTTTGTATAATAGATTTGGGTTTGATTAAATGTCTAAATTGCTTCCACTTAGATGCTATCTAAATTTGGACAGAGACCTGAACCCACTTACAAAAATCAGATTTTTAACAGCTGACTTGGTGGCATGCTAAGTGTATTGTACTTCCCTTAGGGAAAAGTTACATCTACATGCTAACTTGGGCGGCATGACCCAGTGCCAGAAGAGGGTGAATGTGTTAACTTTCTATGAGGAAGTGAGAGTTCCACTGCCCTTCTGTTCCAAGCCTGTGTACTGGCCAAATAATAGAACACCATTAAAGCATCATGTACAGAGAAAGCCATCTGCCTATTCTAACAACTAGTTGGTAAAAAGAGCAGGGAAGGAAGTATCAGAAATGAAAAAGAAACATTAAGTTAAGGTTCTATCTCTGTATCTTCCCTTTCCTTGACCAAAGCCACCATCAATCCTACACTAACTTCAACCAAAATCAAAGAAAGATAACATATGTTTATACATATATGTGTTTATGTAACAATGTGAAAATTAAAAAAAAAACCTTGTGAAATCTATATTTGCACACTAGTGATGTACTCTCACCCCATATCCATGAAAGTCCCTTGTCAACAGAGCTTTCATTCTGACCTTTTTTCTCCTTTGCAATATTTCCATTACAAACCCCCTGACACTCACAGAGTCACAATCTCTGAGGCATCTTTAAAACAGATGCAAATTACAGATCTTTATTTGCTTCCTGGGGCTTGGGTTGTGGAAGGTATAAGAGCCCCAAAATGACATCTAAGACCAAAACACACTATGAAAGCTACATTTATCATTGACTTATTATGTTAACTCCTCCTCTGCTATTTTAGAAAAATCTTTGTGGTTTTCAATATCAAAATAAAATTAAACACCAGGTGTTCATGAACAAAAAAAAAGCATTTTTAACTATTAACTTGGATAAAACAATGGACAAACTCCAGGATATGAATAGTTAATTACAGAAAATTGCTTTGTAACTTAATATTTCCATATTTAATATGCTACCTTACATATAGGGGGAAGTGCTCCCCATTCATTTCATTGTGCCACACTCATAATTTCAGTGAAAGGTAAAAGTATCCACTTTTGGTGTGAATAAGAAAAAAAATTGAATTCTTATCACAACACAGAATCAATAAAGCTGAAAAGAAAAAGAAGAAAAAAGGTACATCAAATATATATCCAAATCTTCATTTCCAATGTGTGTATTCCACTGCTGGATTTGGAAAGAAAAGTTTGAATTTACAAGAAAAAGAAAGAATAAAAGGAATTATAAACTAATTTTTGAATTTTATTTGATGTGTTATGGAATTATGAAGATAAGAGGCTAAAATTTATCAGTGGAAATTCTGAGAAGACTAAAATATAACAAATTGTTAAGATAATAAGAAAGAAAAAAGATGACAAAGAAGGAGAAAAGGAAATGTCTCAGCACAAGAGAGTCTTGAGAAGAAATTCAATTGAGAACTGAATCGTTCAATTAGGAGAACAGGATGAGAAAGGGAGTTGGTAAGATGAGAAAATAAGTTTAGTGTGCTTCTTAAGGTAAGAATAAAGTAAAGAGAAAGACATCATTGGAGTTGACATTTCCCACATAGAGTTTGCCACAGCAGTTCTTCAGGGCAGGTGGCCATTCTAGCTAGAATGATAAAGAACAGGTGTTTCCCCTTCCAGCACAAAGAATTTTGCAGTGACCAAGAGGAGAATCAATATGTGATTTTTCTCTATCACAATTAATAATTATCTATGCTCACTTCAGCCTGGTCTACTCCTTTTAAAAAGGGCTAAAGGGACTCGAAAAAACATTTCTCCTCTCGAGATTCTTCAGCAGAATGAAATGTTCTTTAAAAACAGTTGAGGGAAAAGAGAAGGGCTTCAATTAAAAACAAATTTCTGTATCAGGACATTACATTCTCATTAGAAGGTATGGGAATGTAACACAAAAGAGAAAGAAGATTTTCCTTGAGTTGATGACTCATTGCCAAAAGGTATTTATGATGCATTTATTTGTTGATTTGATATTAATATTAAAGGAAATAAACCATATGGGGAAAATATAGGGTAGAACATTTTGGTGATGATTAACAGAAGAGATACTTTTGTTAGAGTAAATATTCTATTGTTCACCTAATAAAAAGAAAACATCCAGGAAAGTTTAAAAAGTTATGAAGGACTTCAATTACTTGAAAATCAGCAGAGAGTTTCACTGTCTAAGGTAGAGCAGGTAGCAATTTACTGACTGCCAAGAGAAGAATGCTGAATTTTGACTCAAAGGACTAAGGTTCAAAATGTAATTCTACTGTTTATTTTCTATATGACTTTGGACAAGTCACTAAAACTCTCTGAGTCTGTTTATTATCTATAAAATGAGAGGAATTAGAAGAGATGATTTGCAGGCAATTATGAAGTAATTTAGTTAATTGTTCTTCTGGATATGATTCTTGAGTGAGAACTGGTTATTGAAGTAGAAATGATGGCAATCTTATGAGGAGGTTAAAACTCTAACTTACCATTTTAGGAAAAAGTAGAGGAAAGTCACCTAGAATTTTGGAGGATAGATTTTAGAGAAAGAATAAATAGAATTTTAGGCCATTGGATCAAAATTCTATAGGGATGGGGCAGCTAGGTGGCGCAGTGGTTAGAGAACCGGCCCTGGAGTCAGGAGTTCAAATTTAACCTCAGACACTTAGTAATTACCTAGCTGTGTGGCTTTGGGCAAGCCACTTAACCCCATTGCCTTGCAAAAACTAAAAAAAAATTCTATAGGGATAGTCAACCTAGAATAAATGAGCAAATGTTATGAATGAAGTTTTAAAGGCTTAGAGAGAAATAATTTTTATCAGAGGGAGCAACTGTCCAAAGCAGATACATATTTGATTGAAGGACTGAAGAATGGAATCTGAAATGCCTCCCCCAAAACTTTCCTTTATGCTTTTGTCATTGTTTCCATCTTTTTTAGTCAGTTCTGACTTTTCATGATTCCATTTCGGATTTTTATGGCAAAGATACTAGAGGTGTTTACCACTTCCTTCTTCAGGTCATTTTAAAGATAAGGTCACTGAGGCAAACAGGATAAGTGACTTGCCCAAGGTCACCCAGTAAGAATCTAAGGACAGACTGGAACTTAGGGAGATGAGTCTTCCCGGCTCCCCATGTCCATCACTCTATCCACTGCCCCACTTATTGCTCCTCTCTCCTTTAAAATGGGCAAGAATTAGACTACTATCTCATTCCTCCTTTCCACTCTCTCTCTCACTTGCAGCTCCTCTTGGTTTCAACTTAATAGAATAAGAAGCCATGGGTCAGGTACTCCCTACCCAACACTCCTTTCCAGCATCATTTTATGTATTGTCTTCCACCATTAAACTGTAACCTCCTTGATGGCAGGGACTGTCTTTTTCTTGTTCATATGCCCAATATTTAATATAATGCCTATAACATAGTAAATACTTAATTTTTATTTAATTGAATGCATATCAACTAAGATTTTAGAAGACATATATATATATTATAGAAAATTATGATATAGTTCTATGAGTCAGAAGTACTAAAACTCAAAATGACAAGATTGGCAAGAAATGCTAACTAAATTCAAAATGGTTTTCTTAGCTATATTAGGAAAAAGGAAAATCAAAGCAGGAATAGGACTACTGCTAAGAGTTCAAAGTACAAAGGTAATGGATGCCAGAGTGAAGGAAAAGCTACTAAAATTTTATTTTCTTTATATTCTCTTCATCATCTGGAATGATCTTTTCACTGCAGAAAGAAAGAAAGAAAGAAAGAAAGAAAGAAAGAAAGAAAGAAAGAAAGAAAGAAAGAAAGAAAGGAAGGAAGGAAGGAAGGAAGGAAGGAAGGAAGGAAGGAAGGAAGGAAGGAAGGAAGAAAGAAAGAAAGAAAGAAAGAAAGAAAGAAAGAAAGAAAGAAAGAAAGAGAAAAAGGGAAGGAAGGAAGGAAGAAAGCAAAAAGCGCTGAGCTCTCTCTAAACTTTATAGTCTCTAGGTCTACATCAACTATTTCCTTACCTATCCAAATAACTGGTAGGCTTGATTACTGAGTCAGTCAGTAATCTCTAAAACACTGTGGAGAATGAAACAGAACGTTGATTGAGAAATGGCAAAAACTTGTTCAGATTTTCTTGCCAGGACAGGGGATGGGTGGGGAATTAAGTCTACAAGCAATGTAAACAGAGTAATGAGTTTGACTTTAATTCTTGGCAAAATTCTATGAGTTAATAAAGGGTTGATTAAGTGAGCCTCTAGAAAAGGAAAGAGTGGTAACAGAGCCAAAATGGTTTCATCGAGAATAGGTCTATACAATCCAAAAAGCATTTATTCAGTGCTTTCTTAGGGTTATATTAGGTTGCTGGGGATGCAAAGAGTGTTGTAATTTAGGTATAACAAACTCTGCTTCACAATCCAAGATCTGGGCCCCATACTTCATTTTGAAGGCAGGCTTGCTCTCCATTTTCTTTCTTTCTTTTTCTTTCTTTCTTTCTTTCTTTCTTTCTTTCTTTCTTTCTTTCTTTCTTTCTTTCTTTCTTTCTTCCTTCCTTTCCTTCCTTCCTTCCTTCCTTCCTTCCTTCCTTCCTTCCTTCCTTCCTTCCTTCCTTCCTTCCTTTCTTTCTTGTTTTTGCAAGGCAATGGGGTTAAGTGACTTGCGCAAAGCCACACAGCTAGGAAATTAAGTGTCTGATGTCAAATTTGAACTCAGGTCCTCCTGAATAGAGAGCCCATGCTCTATCTACTGCACCATCTTAGCTGCTCCCTACTTGCTCTCTACTTTAATGCTGACACTATCAACCTGTATGTCTTACTTCATAGAAATGTGGCTACTGTAGGCCTTCTGACTATCTTAGGTTGTCTTCTCTGTCTCTCCTATTATTGATCATTTTTGCACTAGGAGAAAATTGCTTACCAAATCCCTTGAAATCCAAGGTAAAAAACAAATAAACAAAGTCACCGCTACCATGTCTTTTGTTACCAAGATCATTAGCTGGCAGGCAAGAGGAAGACTCTATAGTTTACCTAGACTTAATTTATTTTAATATATATTTTATTAATGTATTTAATTCTTATATCACTTTCTTTTCCAAATCCATTTCTACTCCCATTTCCAGTCCAGCATCCTATTTTTGTAACAAAGATTAAAAAAGAAATAGGAAAATGAAAATAATTTAGCAAAACTTACCATTATATTTTTCTTGTCTGACAATAGGTGCAATATTTCACACCACAATTTATCCTCACCTCTAACTAAAAGGGAGGGAAGGACTTTAGTAATATAGGATACATAATTGTGCAATTATCTAGATTCCAAATTGGTTTGATACCCATAGAGTTAGGAAATTCTCTTAGATTATAAAAATAGAGAGAAGGTACCACTGTCCTTTAGTAGAGGAAGTTTATTTATCCAGGAGTTCTTTACAACAAGGAAATCATAGGTTCATTACTTGTTCCTATCCAATGGCCAGATCCAAAGAGAAATCACAATTCCAAACATATAAGTCAATCCTAAAATAAATTGTAATATTTCATAGCAGGTGACAAACTGATATAATGGAGATTTATGTCAACAATCTGAGATGATTTTCACAGAAAAACAATTTTAACCATGAAAATATTTCAAGGGACAGCTAGATGGCACAGTGGATAGAGTACCAGTCCTGGAGTCAGGAGGACCAGAGTTCAAATACAGCCTCAGACACTTAATAATTACCTGTGAGACCCTGGACAAGTCACTTAACCCCACTGCCTTTCCAAAAAAAAAGTCAATCTAAGAGTAAAGGGAACTCAAATTATCATATGGACATGCTCCCTAGTTCCAAAATTTCTATCTGAATTAGTTCAGACAGCTTTAGATAGCTAAGTAAACTCAAACAAGTAGATATTTATGGAATTAGATGTTACAGACACAAAACTAGGTACTGAAGCTATGATGAAATAATACCTCTGTTAATTACTAATAAAATTGATGTGTTCTGGCAACATATGTAATTGTTGGAATTATACAGGAACCTAGAGAGGTATTAAAGATTTATTTGTTTCATAAAGCAAGTGTGGAAGGGAAAGAAGTTACAATTCAAAAATTAGACTAGAAACACTGTCTTGAATGATGAATAGGATTTGTAAAGTTGGAAGAGTAAGAAAGATCTTTTTTGTGGTTTTTGCTATTGTAATGGAAAAATCACAGAGTTTATTAGAGGACCCTGAGTATATTGCATAATTGAAGGAGAAAGAAGATTCAGGTGGTAAGAGTAAAGTGAGATAAGGTTTATACCTAAGTATTCTGAATTCATCTTTCAATGATGATGGAAATATGGTACAATAAAAAGAGCAAAGCTCTTCCCTTTGAGAAATTTGGTCTATTAAAAGTAGGTTCAGTTTAACTAAGCAAATGTTTATTATGCCCTGGCTATTTTCTGCATGAGGCACTGTGCCAGACACCAGGATTACAAAGATGAAAAACAGCAGCACAGTACTTGCCCCAGAGGAACTACAATGGACACACAAATAAATATGCTAAAAATGGAAAATGATGAGGACAAAAGAGATGTCCTGAAAAAGTGTGGACTCTCAAAAATTTTGATGATAAATTCATTTGGCAAGATTATCTGGAGGACATTTGACCTGGAATTGGAGTAAAAGAAAGCTTTCAATAAGGAGTGATATGGACTGAATGTGCTACAGATCTTGGGGAAGGTCTGTTTGGGTACATGGAGAAAGAAAAGTAGGAAACAATATTAGGAAACTGCTAGTCATAAAGATTGGTCCAAATGATAGAAAATGTTAAATGCTAAACCATCAAATTCATCACAGTCTAAGCTTCAGTATCCTTACCAAGGAAGAATAATATGTAGTGATGAATGCTAGTAATTACTACCCCAAAGTGGTATATAGATATAAATTCAAGTCAGGAAGTCACAGGAATAAATCACAAAAATAACAATTGTACTCACAAACCAAAGGGAAGTATTGATAACACTCATGCCTTTTCAACCATAAGTTCACTATATATTTACCAACACTATTGTCACATCTGAAAGATAACAGATCTAGTGAATATCTCCATTATGTCCTCACTTAGCATCACCTGTAACTTGTAGTAGCAAAGTCCACCATTCCCCTAAGTTTATTATTTACTCTTAATAAAATATAAACAGTTTTTAAAGGGAAGCACTGATTTTGCTCTTGTATTTATATCCATGATGCTTAGCACATTGTCTAGTGCATAGTAACTGCATAACATGTTTTTTCAATGACATGTTTTGTTTTATATTTGGTATCAATATGAAAATCAATCAGTTGATATTAACATTAGGCCAATAATTTTTCATGTTGAACTTTGAAAGAAATGTGGCATAGGTGGCAAAATGTTGAACCCAGTGTCAGGAAGATAAAGCTCTAATACTTATTATCATATCAGTATGACCATGAATAAATTATTCAACTGCTTTGAGTCTCAGTTTGATCAGGTTTGACATGATATAATAATACCAATAATTCCTACCCCACAGGAACAGTATGAAACAGTGTCTTTGTAGAGAAATTTGGTATAGTTCTTCAGTCATTTTCAACTATGTTTGACTCTTCATGATCCCATTTTGGGTTTTCCTGTTGCCATTGCCTTCTCTAGCTCATTTTATAGATGAGGAAACAGAGGCAAATAAGGTTGAGCCATAGCCAGAATCTGAGGTCAGATTTGAACTCAGGAAGATTATTCTTTCTGACTCCAGGTCCAGCACTTTATCCACTGCACCACCTAAATGCCCTATAAATAAACTTATAAAAGTTAAATTCCTATGCATACATATAAACATATATAAAAATAAATAGATATACATGTATGTATTTATGGGAATTTAGCTATAGGTTTGCTTACATATACATGTAAATAAATAACCTGTTGCTTACTTAATAAAAGGTTTGTTGAACAAATAAATATAAGGAAGTGTCTGGACTTGTGTATTTTGAGGGGATGGGAGTGGGAGTGTCCCCAAATGATTCTACCACTGTAGGGAGTCTCTGATATGGAAACTCCTTCCGCTGACTCAGATTAGCAACTAAACTATAATTTTCTGTCTTTAGGAATTGCTTGAAGCATTGAGAGGTCATGTTATTTTCTCATAGTAACATAGCTCCTAAGTGACAGAGGCAGAATTTAAATCCAGGATTTCCAAATTCCAAGGTCAATTCAGGATCAACCATGCAATACTTCCTTTCTAACATATGATGAATTATATGATGATATTATAGGTTGCGCATTTAGGCCATTTTACAAAATATACATGTGTAATCACACCAATAAGGAAATGATAGTCTCAGGAAGGTGGTCTTGTTTAGTGAATAGTAATCAAAAATGGAACAATCTACTACAGTAGGGAAAAAAAAGTAATAAATTTGGAGTCACAAAGTCTGAGCTTAATGCCACTTCAGACTCTAATTCTAAGTATTCTCTAAAGTGAAGAGGGGACAGCAGCACTAACTGACCTAACTAGCTTGTATGGTTGTCATGAGGATCAAATGAGATCATGTATAAAACTTACTTTACAATTATAAAACATTATATAAGATACAAAGATTATTTTTTTGTTGAGTGTTCAAACAATACCACCATTGTAAGAAAATGATTCAGAATTCCAAATGCTAGGAGAAGCTGCGAACTAAATAAAAATTATGAAAAATGTTTCTCAGTCAATATTTCAAGGCAGTATTTATTTAGCACCTACTGATGTTTTTTGTCCTTCATTCTTGAAGTTCATAACACCTAATATGAGCCAACAACTATTCTAAACATAATCATCTACAGTAAAAATTACCCTCTTCAGAAACATTTTTTAAAAAATTATGTTGTTTCATGGCAAATGCACATGGCTAAAGTGACAATAATAATAGTTGACATTTGAATTGTATTTTAACAGTTTGATAAGTATATAAAATACCTTACATGCATTTATTTTGATATTTACACCAATCACCTGAAATATCATTTTAAAAAAAGAAGTAACTGAGGCTAAAATATGAAGTGACTAACCTGATATTGTATATAGTTTTATTCCCTGAAAGAATGTTACTACATTTTGTTATTTATCACTTATTTAGTAAAAATGATTAGATAATTAGAATATTTTCAAAAACTCCTCTTTGTTTCAACATTCACTTTTCGGTGTGTGAGTAGGTGAGGAACTCTATGGACAAAAAAGTAAAATGTCATTTTGATACAATGATGTTTTGCTGGTTAATAAATTTGCTGTTGACAAAATTATATTATCTTGTATTTTAATAGGAATAGAAAGCAGAATAATAAATTTGTAGCCAGAGGACTCTGAGTATGACAAGAAATATCATTTAACTTCTCTGGGATTCAATCCCCTTTCTAGATGACTGGATGACTACATGGCCTCTATAATTTCCCTCTAAACTCTAAATTTATGATTATAAAATTGTAGCTTCTTTCAGTACTTATACTAATATGCTATTATTTATGAATGATGCTAATATCAGGACTGTTGTGACATTTTTCATAGTTATATCAGCACAATCAAAGGTTTATTTCATTGCTTTCTCACAGTGTTCCTTGTGGGTTTTTTTCCTCACAACTTAATTGACTTCAGTCTACAAAAAGTTTCATGACACAGATAAAGCAGTTCAAAAGTCCTTTCTCCTCTCCCTCAAGACCACTCTCCCAATTTTCTTTTATTCCACTGCTTAATTAAAGTGTGTAGTCTTGGACAAATCTCTTCATATCTTTTGGTCTATGTTTCATCATCTGTAATAGTAAGAAATTGAACAACTGAAATTGTTCATCTCTCAAATTCCCTTCAGATTTAACATTGTATAATCAACATTTTAGAAAAAAATTTGGAGCTGTGATAGGATAGACTTAGAGATCTTCTAAGGCAATTCCATTTATCTTGTAAATAAGTAAACTGGGATACTGAGAGAGGATCCCTGAATTTGAATAGAAGTTTTCTAATTTCAAGTTCATTGATCTCTCTGTTGGACTATCTTATCACTTGCATATAATAAAAACAACTGCTATGGCCCACTGCTTTAAAAGTTGATACAGCTGTACCACTTTAGGGCCTATATCCCTAAAGAGATTAAAGAGAAAATGACTCCTCTGTACCAAAATATTTATGACAGCCCTTTCGATAGCAGTCCCAAATTAGAAATTAAGGGGCAAAGACCTGTCCTATCAGAGAATGGTTATCTAACCATATCCCAGAGATATGCAAGGATAACATTGTGTCATAAGAAATGACAAAAGGGAACACTTCAGAGGAAAAGAAAAAGACCTCCATGAAGTGATGTAGAATGAAATGAACAGATCTAGAACAACTTATATAATAACAAAATTACAGAAAAAAGAAAAGAACAACTTGAAAGGCTTTATAACTTTTATCAATATAATGATAAAATATAAGTCCATGAGACTGGAGATGAAAAAATCAATCACCACATTTCAAAAAGATGATAAAATCAAAATTCAGATTGACCCATAAACAGGGTGCCACACCCTCAAATCATGATATAGTTTTTTAAGTTACTGAAGCTTTAAACTATAGTAAATCTGTATTTTGGAGCATAAACAACTTGGGGATTTGTTTTGCTGTATTATGTATATTTCTGTTCAGAGTTTTTGGGGGGTTAGATAGAGAGAGGGACACATGTAAAATTATTTATTTAAAAGAAAAAGAGTTAGCCTGGTAAAGAGCAATAAATATAGCAACTTGTAAGGTCACTCAGCAGTAAATTTAGCTACTCAGACTTTTATTTTACTGCCTATACAGTAAGGGGCTATGTTCATTAGTAGCCCATAAAATCAAATATCAACATATTTGTGCTGTGTTATAAGTAAAACAACTCATGGTTTAGGAACTATGGGCAGCTTGGTGGTACAATGGAGAGTCAATGATACAATGACTCACTATGTTCTGAGTCAGAAAAACCTGAGTTGAAAAATAGGACTCATACTTCTATCAGTAACTGTAACACAATTGTAATATGAGGATTATAGTAGTACTTAGTTCAAAAGGTTGTTGTAAGGATCAAATGCAATTCTAGGAAAGTGATAATTAGTCTATTGTGTACCATATAGTCAGTACTTAATAAATAATTGCTCCTTTCCTTCCCTCTGTGAGTCATTGAACATAAAGAATACTGCATGTAACTAAATCAATAATAAGTAATATTGAATGAAGCATAATCATACTGCTATATATATATGAGGGGTAAAGATTTTACCTATGAATTCTTTGGTATTTGAAACTTCCAGGATGATGAGGGAATTCTCCTTACCAATTTAGATCTACAACTTTCCTTCACCTTATATTCTTAAAGAGATGCCTGTTTTACTCAGGCTCACATAAGCTTTATGCACCAGAGATAGGCTTAGAACCTCTAGCTTTTGGGTGGCTGGGTGGCACAGTGGATAAGGCACCAGCCCTAGAGTCAGGAGTACCTGGGCTCAAATCAGGTCTCAGACATTTAATAATTACCTAGCCGTGTGGCCTTGGGCAAGCCACTTAACCCCATTTGCCTTGCAAAAACCTAAAAAAAAGAAACAAACCTCTAGCTTCCTAGTTCCAGGGACAGTTCTATATCTACTACTTTCTATTATTTCTTACAATATATTCTTTAAAGAAGATAACTTCAAAGTCTCAATTAAAAGTAATACATTTGCCAAATTTTACCAATTGAGAACTCAATTTGAATCATCCTTCTTTTAAAATTTGTTATACCTAGCTGTGTGGCCTTGGGCAAGTCGCTTAACACCATTGCCTTGCAAAAATAAAATAAAATAAAATAAAATAAAATAAAATAAAATCTTTACTATATGGTGATGAAGAATTTTTTTAAATGGGATCATGGATGAATCCTGAAAGAAATTATTTGCAAATATTGATCACCATAAAGAGCAAATTTGATATACCCTGGGAAATAAAATTTAACTTTTTCTGATGCAAGCCCCACAAGTCACCAGTTAAAAATACCATTCTGCTACACCAACAGGCACTGCCTTGGGTCAAGAACCAAGATAGAATTTTCCCCAAACATTCATATTCATTTAATTGGTGCCATAAGGCATAAAATGAAAATAAGCAATGAAGATAATGTCTGGTTCCTCTAAGGGGTATTGATTTAGAAATGACTGGGAAGGATGAACTGAATTACTTTTAAGGCAAAAGGTGTCCCTAAGAGGATCTCAACTGAAAATGACCCTGCTGGCTATTGAGAGGCATCAGGATCACATGTTAAAACACAACAATGATATGTATGCATGGAGTGTGGAGATAAGGACAGTAGGTTACATCTTTGGCAGAAAGCATATTCTTTTTCTTTTATAGAGGAAAAAGGTAAGCTTTAATTATTTGGTTTAATTATTCCTCTGGGTTCCACATGAGACTAAAAACATAAAATCACCAAGCACTGATCTGCTACCTGTGGCAGTTAAAAAATACTGTAATGGAATTTTAGTGAAAAAAAAAAAGAAATGAATATCTCCAATTTGTTTAGAAAAGAATCTTCATCCTAAAAAGGAATTGACAAAATAGCTCTAAGAAGAAAGAAAGGACTGCTTCAAGAATCTGTCTTGCTTCCTTACTTTTTTTTAAAGTAATACCTACATTTGCATAGTAATAACCCAATTATTGTAAGATTAGGTGACAGGAATCTCATTATTGTTATTTCTACAAAACAGTCGATATTCCATTCAATATCTTTTAATGTTACATACCTTAAAACATAATTATTCCAATATACTCTCATTCATCTTTAATATAATTTTCTTTTTCAAAAAACGTTCCATAATTGTTAGTTTTTATAGAATGCATTAGTGTTTAAACAAGAGCTTCTTCTCTCAGTCTGTTGTAAGAACAAGCAAAAGCAACCAGTTGCTTGGGGTTCTACGTCCTCCCCCAAAAGCAAATTTATTATACTCAAAATCTGTTTAACAACCTCTGCACTCTTCTCAACACTATAGTGTTTCTTCTCATTTTTCTCCCATGCCTTCTCTCATTTTCACTCTCCCCAAAATATTCCTTCATGATTAATTTTGGTCTTAAGGCAATTTTGAAACTGTTGGCAAACTCTGTTATATATGCTGGATTTTTCCTTTTGGTCTATGGTTTTTTTTTTCCTTTTTTAGGGGGAATATTCGTGGGTTTCCCCCTAAGCTCATATAAAACACCAGAAATAAAAATAAAAAGACCTATATTCAAGACAGCTGAAAAACTGAAGAAATCATCTATCTGCCATAGGTTTACCTGCCAAGGGTCTTTACAGTTTTGATCACAAGACAATAAGTATAACAAATGATCAGTTACCAGATTAACAATAGAAAATGAAAGGAAAAAATTATTGATGGAAAGAAGTACGGAGAGATTGGGAGGAGAGAGACTGGACTGTTTACATTAGCATATAAAGGCATACAGTACTAGTAATTTAAAATAATATTAAAATTAATATAAATTGAAAACAGTAGTTATACCTCATTGTAGGAAGGAATAATATGTAAGTGCTAGGGTTTTGGTCTCTAGAATTAATAGTGCTTGATTGACTACGTGTCCTTCAGGAAGTTAATCTCTCTGAGTCTAATTTGTTGACCCATAGAATATGCATATTTTCCCCCAGGGATGTGGTATGGCATGATTAAATTAGAGGAAAGCAATAGTATTTTTCTAACTATACAGCAATTTGGTGTTCTCAATCACTAACACAACACAATGGCATTGAAAAAGTTTTGTCAAGTCAAATTTCCACATGAAAACTGTCTCATAATAAAACACATGGCCCAATCACATAAATCATGTTTTACCCTTCTAGATTATGATCTTTGAAGAAAGATTCTATAAATGATCAATTAGTTTTTCTACTGCAAATAGAATTCTAGCAGGTAATTGATATCTTTAACTTAGCACTTTTCATTAGAATCAAGAGTCCACTATTGTCTATAAGGGAAACTTCATTGTTTTCTCTTCTTCATTGTAAGTCACAAAGCTTGGCTTGATAATCACTAAGTATTGGTTTATTTGTTGAAATAATGATATAAACACAGGAAAATCAACAAATGACTGATGGTGAATTCACTAATGGTGAATTCACTAATGGTGAATGAACTCTGTGTTTTCTGTAAAATCTCTGAGAGATTTCTGACTGAGATTTGAGTATGAAAATGATGTAGTCAACCAATCAATCAATAAATAAACATAAAGCATCATTAAATTTGTGGAGTTTATAATATAATGGAGACAACATACAAACAAATGTATATTAAAAATATATATATATACACGGAATAAATAAGTAATAATTAACAGAAGATTTGGATTAAAAGTGTTTGGGGAAACCTATGGTTGGGTGCTCAGAATCAAGGAGACAGATCATCCCAGGAAAGGAGTATAACCAGAGAAGGCAGTGTCTTGTTTAGGGACCATCTAGGAGACCAATGTCACTTGATCAAAGATGGAAAGACAAGTATAAGGAGTTTGGAAGGTAGAAAGAGCCTAGGTTATGAAGAACTTTGAATGTAATATAGAGCATTTGATCTTGGGAGGGTGAGAGGGTGACATGATCAAACCTGCACTTTAGGAAAAATCACTTTAGAGCCTAAATGGAGGATTGGAGTGGAGAGAGATCTGGGGCAGGCAAGCCATTGGAATAATATGGGCATGAGGTAGTAAGGAACTGCAATAGAGTGGTGGCCATGTCCGAAGACAGAAAAAGGGTATTTTAAAGAAATGTTGCAAAGGCAAAATTGACAAGCAACAGCTTGGATTTGATTGGGGTGAGGAGAGGAGGGAAGGGATGAGAAATATTGATTAATTTTAGTTGACACCTAGGTTGTAAACCTGGGAGTCTAAGAGGGTAAGTATTGCTCTTTAGAGTAATTGAACAAGTAGGAGAGGGGCTATAGTGATAAGACAATGAAATTTGTTTTGAGCCCATGTGTATGGTATCCGTTTTTGAATATTCATGCATTATACACTCAATTTGAGATGTCTGAAAGCCAGTGGGGGAATGCAATATTGGAGGATTGTGAAAAGATTGGGAGAGGAAGATTTGAGAATTATCAGCACAAAAATGGTAATAGAATTCACCAAGTAAAGTAAAACAGGAGAAGAGGACCCAAAGCAGACTCTTGAAGGACATCTTTGATTAGGAGACATGATCTAGAGAAGGATCCAGCAAAGGAGACAGAGGAGAGGTCAGATAGATATCCCAAAACCCTAGAGAGAAAAAAAAATCAAAGAACAGAAGGATCAACAGCAACAAAGACTGCAGAAGGTCAAGAAGAATGAGGACTGAGAAAAGGCATTGGATTTGGCAACAAAGAAATCATCAGTAACTTTGAAGAGAGCATTCAATGGAATGATAACTCAGAAGTCCAATTGTAAGAGCTTAAGAAGAAAGTGAGAGGAGAAAAAATGGAATCACTTATAAATAGCCTTTTCCAGGAACTTAGCAGAAGAGATATAGGACAAGAGTTAGAAGGGATGGAAAGATCAAATGAGGGAGACATATACATGTTTGAAGGAAGTAGGAACTTAACATTAAAGAGAAAAAATGTAAAATAAAATAGTGAGAGTGACTGAGAGGGCAATCTGCTGCAGGAGATGGGATAGAATGGGATCACTTGAATAAACAGAAAAAATAGCCTCGGTAAGAAGTAAGGTCATTTCATCCTGTGAGATGGGATGAGGAAGAGATAATGGCAAAGGCATATGAGTAACATGACATGAGGAAGGAGAAGAAGGAACTAACAGTGAATGAAGTCTCTGTTTTCTGTAAAATAGGTTCTCAGCTGAGAGATGGAGGTAAGGAGTCTTTGGAGGTTTGAGAAGTGATGAAAAGTTTCGGGAAAAAAAGCCACTATGTAAAGCAGGATAGGGAGCTGATAAGGAAATGTAATATACATATATATATATATATATATATATATATATATATATATATATATATATATATAATATTGGAGACACTGAAAATATGACCTGGCTAAACTCAAAGGTACTTTTTGTGTTATCACATGATATATAAATGTATCATTTGGGAAATAATGTACAGATTATATAAACCTTCAAATCCTTGACTGAATAATTCTGGTTTTATGTAGTTATCTATTAAAAATATTTGTGCTTGTCAGTTAGACAATATTTCTAAAAAACAAGTATTGCTGAAATGCATTCTCCTTATAAAAGCCATTTATCAGGACTTAGACACATGGTTTTTTGAAAGCTGCCTAAATTATTTTGGATCAACAGGATAATCTTTAGTAAACATCTTCATTCATAGAGAAAGGAATTACAGAACTTTAGATACATCTAGTCCTTTGTATAGATGAGGAAATTGAATTCCAGAAAAACTTGAATTGTCCAAGATGATATAATTAGTTAATTTCAGAGGCAGGACTAGAATCAGGTGCTTTTTTAATATGCCATTATTTTCGTCCGGCTTTTCATACCACAAATGTAAATTAGGAGGCATTGCTTTACTTCCTTATAAAATATGGTAAACTGGAATACAACCTAGAAAACAAGAATATCACTTTCTTTTAAATTATTTTTTAAATTAACAAAATCTATTTTTTTCTTCCCCCGATTTCTCTTTTCCCATTGGAATTTTTTAAAAATTATTTCTAACATTCATAATCAAACAAAATAAAGGAAATGACTGCCAATTGGGACATGATTGAATAAATTATAGTAAATGAATGTAACAAAATACAATTTGTTGTAAAAAAAGGATAAAAGGAGAAATCTAGGAAGAATTGGATAAAATGATGTAGAGTGAAATGAATAAAACCAGAGGACAGAAAGGGATTTTTTTTTAAATGCTGCAAAGGTGAAATTGACAAGCAACAGCTTGGATTTGGTTGGGGGAAGGAGAGGGGGAGGGAAGAGGGGGAGGGAGAGGGGGAGGGGAGGGGATGAGATATAGTAATTAATTTCAGTTGTCTCCTAGGTTGTAAAGAGTTTTAATGAAATAACATTGTAAAGACATAGAACTGAAAATTTTAAGAGCTCTAATAAACACAATACCATTCACTCTTCAAAAGTTCTGATTTCTTTTAGAAGAGAACTTTGTGAGAACTTTAGATTAAAGAACGTTATGTGACATTAATCAAGTGTCAATAATTGAGTGTCAATCTTTTATGCATCAGTTTCCCTATCAAAGGCAGAAATTATATAGTCACATCTACCTCAGAGAATAAATTTGAAAACAAGTTTTCAAAATTTTAAATTCATTACAAAAATCTCACTATCTTACTAAGAAGGTTCAAACTGTTGTGCTCAGTTTTCTTTTGAGAATCATAGGACTTGGGTTCAAAACCTCCCTATGATGTTCACCTTTGTGACCTTAAGGAAGTCATTAAACTCCTTTGGCCTCAGTTTCTCCATTTGTAAAATAAGAGAGTTAGATTAGATGATTTCGGTGTTACCTTTATGTTCAACACCTATGAAACTATGATTATGCATTGCACAGTATAATTTTTCTAGTACATATCTAATAAATATTTGCTGAATTGAATCCAACTGTCTCATGAAATAATATGTAATATTGTGCAAACCTTAAAGTTCTATGTAAATATTATTATTATTATTATTAATTATTCATCTACCTCTGGTTCCCAAGGCAATATTAGAGTCATAAAATGTGGGAGGTTAATGGGAAATCAAGTATTTAATATAACACCCTTCTTTCACAGATGAAAAAACTTAGGATTGTAGATGTTAAATTATTTGACGAAACATGACAAAGAAAATTGGTACTAGAGCTGGGACTCATATTGTTCCTGGGTAACCAGACATCCAATTTAACATTCACATGGAGGGCCTAAGTGAAAGAAAAAGTGCTATTCTTAATTGGAAAAAAAAAAAGCAAATACAATTTATAGTCTAGGCAGATAAATGAACCCTTACACATCTGTTTAATACTGGAAATGGCTAACATCCAATTTAATTCTGTCAATAAGTCATCTTCAAAGCATGAAAACATCATAGACATGTGTATGGTATCTGTTTTGATGTTGGAATCTAGATCACTTAATCTATGATTACTACTGTTAACAAGGGTAAATTCAGTATGATCTTTTATCTGTCTTTTCAGCATATGTACTCAATCTGCTGTGAGTACAGCTGCCATTCTATTTACAGCATTTTCTATATATGGAAACATTAAATCCATCTTCTATTTCTTTGAGATCTTTTTCAACCACAGAATCACCTCAGATGTTCTTCTATAGAAATAAAATGTACAAAGTGTGTGATGCAAAAGCTAATACACAGAAATCAACAATATTTCCTAGGAAACTAGTAATAATTCCTAGGAAACTAGGAAATATCGAGAATACATTAAAAGACAGAAAACACTGTCCTTATGTCCCTATTGGGAAGTCTGAAAAGCTAAATATTTATTTGTTCAGGTCTTTGCTGCGTACTATGGACATTTTGATTGTAGACTGAAAAACAATGAAGTTATGTGTTGATAAATATTCCAAATATTGCATTCTTTGCTGCAAAATCTTGAAAAAATGAATTAAAGTAAATATCTGCAACTTCTGAGAGGGGAAACAATATATTTGTTTTGTGCATTTTATATTTTAGTAGCACCCCCCCTAAAAAATTCCCTGATAATTATCAGTAAAGAAAAGCAAAAGATTCAATTTGAAACCAAAGAGAAATATGTAACTCTCAGTTTATATAAAGCTAAATTGATCTGAAAGACTCAACAAAGTTGACTTTTCCATTACTAGTTTTTACAATTCAGTAATTCAAAGCTTCAGTCTCCATAGACTATATGAGAATACAGGACAATTTTTGTAAATCTTCATGGCAACTGTCATGAAAGAATAATCCTTCTTTTGGTCAGGGATTCAGCTTTTGAAAGACTTTAAAAGTGTTTTAAAGTTTTTCTTTTTTGTAAAAAAGCTAATTTTCCCTTCATTTTGTTGGTCTTGAAAATACAGTAAGTGTAGAAACAATTATTCTAATCAGACCTTTCAGCAAGAGAGCAACCAAATCAAAGATAACTTTCTGAACATGAAAAGAAATTAATTGGCCAAACATCATTTCTTAAATGGGGGAGGAAAAGCACACATGCAGATCTTTTATGAAGGAAACCATTATAAATGATTTATGCCGCCAGAGTTTTTTCCTGCCAATTCTATTTTCTAAGATGATAAAACACATCCATATTTATAAATTAGTTGAACACAAAAATCTCAAAAAATATTTTAGTCTTCTTCAACCATAAACTCCATGATACTAGGGACCATGTCATATCTAATCTAATTGGGACAACCAGGTGACAACAGTATATGGAGCACCAGCTCTGGAGTCAGAAGCACTCGAGTTCAAATGTGACTTCAGACACTTGACACTTATTAGCTGGGTGATTTTGTCAAGTCACTTAACCCTGATTTTCTGGCACTCATAGTCATCTCCAGTTGTCCTTTTCATATCTGGCCACTGGACTCAAATGGCTCCAGAGGAGAAAGACAGACTTGGGGACTTAGCCCAGGACTGCACTACTCAAATCCAATTCACTTGATTGTCATGGCATCACCTCCATGATGTCATAGTCTTCTTTGAGAATGAAGGCCAAACATCAATCTTTGTATTGCTATATTTGGACATTTGGATCAACTTTCCCTTGTGAAAAACTCAAATGAAATGAGAAAGTAAAGGTTCACTTAAGACCAAAAAAAGATAGATGATCAAGAGAGGCCAGAGAATCAAAGAACCTCAGAGTTGGAAATATTTTAATCAAAACTGTACCTGAACTAGTTAGGATTCACTAGTCAAAATTCTGGACAACTGATCTTTAAATCTTCATTTAATTATCTCCAGTCCCTTGAAGTTCAGCAACTCCCATAACAGGTCATTCCAATTTGCATGGCTCTGGTTGTAAGAAAATCTAGTATTCTTTGGTTTTGTTTTGGCTTGGCTTATTTAATGTAAAACCAAAATCTTCCTCTCAAAAGCCTCTGCGACTAGTTTAACCCTCCAGAGTCAAACAGAACTAATCTCAGCAAAAAGCATTAGATCTTCTCATATTTCTTCAGGCTAAATATTGCTATTTTGGCATGATTTCAAGTCCATCAGCGTCCTGGTATCTAACTTTACTATTTCCTAAAATATTTTATTAGGAATCAATCAAAATAGCTTTTTAAGGCGCAGCTAGGTGGCGCAGTGTATAGAGCACTAGCCCTGGAGTCAGGAGAACTTGAGTTCAAATGCAATATCAGACCCATAACAATCACCAGGTTGTGTGACCTTGGGCAAGTCACATAACCCAACTGCCTTGCAAAATCTAAACCAAAAAATACTTTTAAAAACTCATCTAAAAGAGCCATTGTTATCCTCAACAGGAGACTTCTCATTGCAGTCTGAGTGAATTTCTTGTTTCAGCTATCATTTCACACTGTTTACTTCATACTGAGACTTCAGACCATAATTATCTGACTTCTCATATCATAATATCATGAGGTCATATAATCATAGATTTAGAGCTGAAAAGGAGCTTAGATATTCTAGTTCAAACTTCTCTCTTTAGAGGTAAAGAGACTGAGACCCAAAGATGGTGAAATGACTCATCCAAAGTCTAAGACCTAATAAATGACAGACCCAAGGATTTTATCTCAGGTCCTCTAAATCTGAACCCACCATTCTTGTCTACCATACAGTTCTGCCTTTATCATTTTCAAATGGATTATCTATCCAAAACTCCCTATTAACTAAAGCAATAAATATTTGTTAATTTCTCACTATGTGAAGAGCACCATTCTTGAACAACTAAACTTTTCCTAAGCCAAATATGGGACTTAAGATAGCTATATATTAATTTTCAGTCTATAAGCTGATCCATCAGTGTAGCTTGTCAAGAATTTTTTTTAACTTTTAGTTCCCAGTTTTATATACAATGTGTTAATTTCTTCTCAACTTCCTTTATTTGCATATTCAATATGCATACTATCTATGTCTTCATCAATCATTGAGAATAACATTTTGATAAGAATTAGACTGCCCAAGTATGGTATTTTTATATATATTAAACACTTAACATATGTTTACTTGAATTTGTAAAGTTTTGCATTTTTCAAGATCTATAATTATATCAATAGATCATTTATTATTAATCATTCAGAGAGTTGAATCTTAGTAAAATTGGAAGTATTTACATAGAATATATAATTGCTTTATATTTCCTTATTTTTTTGAAAATAACATAACAAGCAAGATTAGTAGACTTATTTCAAAACTAAACACAGCCAATTCTTTATAAGTAGATAGAATTGAGATCTAACACTAAGACAAATATGTCCTTTTTCATCATCCCTCTAAATCTATATTATTACCTTGCTTATATTTAATTAATTCAATCAAATCTGAAGTTAATTTTTTTCATAAATAATAAAATATAGTATATTTTTAAACAATGCTAGGAAAAATCCAAAAATAATTTTTTTTCCTGACATTTTTCCCTTCCCCCCCCTTTCATGATTTGCACCATCATCAGTCATCATATCACATTTTGAAAGCTTGGAGGAACAATTTAAGTCACAGTATATGCAGCCTATTTGGGGCATGTTAAAGGGCTGGAATCACAGAACATATGTGACTTATTTTTTTAAGGAAACCTATAGCATAATTTCACAAGGCTCCAAAAGTATCACACCATCCGTGCTGTTAATCATGGGCGTTTACTCATTGGCAAAGGTTCCATACATTCTGTCTCCAAAGGACTCCACAATTTTCAAAAGGCTTTTGTGAAAAGTGGTAAATCCATTTTTTTCCCTAAAAGATAAGGTATATTTCTTTAAAAATAATATGAAAACATCATACTATGAAAGTTACCTTCAAAATAATTACCTACATAAATTCCACACTATTCCAATAGCACCATAGACTATTAGAAGAATTAAAATCATTTTATGAGATAAAATATGCAAAAGGATAATAATTTATATAATGAGAAACTTTTGACATGAATTTCTATCTAAAATATCAACTATGTGATGAATTCTTGGCCTCCAAATGCAATGTTATAGCAACTCAGAAATGAAAGGAACAAATATAGAAATGGAGACTAGGAATGTGATTTCATTGGTATAGGGAATTCCTGGATTAGGAAACTCCCTCTTCGAATACATAAAGGTAGGTACCTTTTCTGTGATTTATAGTCTTAGAGTTGTCTAGTACTAAGGTTGTACTTTACTCAGGATCACTCTGCCAATATTTGTCACAATTGAACCCATCTAACTGAGGTTGTTTCTCACTCTGCTTTGCTACACTCTCTACTAAGGGGCCTGATAAATGTATATTTTACTCATATTGAAAAATTTAAGTTCACCATAATTTGTGCAAAATTAACTGACAGTTTAGTACTGTCTTCCTTCTAACATAGCACAATTTTGAAAGCCTCTTCTAAATCTAAATAAATGTTTTAAAAATTAAAAGTCAATTTTTTGAGTTAAGAATATTTCTACGATATTTCTTAATAGCAATAAAATCACAGAATCTCTGAGTTGGAAGAGACTTGAAGGTTAAAACATACAGACTTGAATAAAAATATTTTGAAAGCATCTTTGAAAAGACACTCAACACTTTTATTTCTTGTCTCACATGAGTGAAAAATGAGAAGAAAAATATAGTAGATAATATATATATATACAGACACACACATACACACGCCTGTTTGTGATTTATCTAAGTAGCTGGGACCAAAGAAATTTATTGTTTATATTAAAAAAGAATTGAAAAAATTACTGATGTTCCTGTCATTTTGCAGAAAAATATTAATGCTGAATAGGTCTCTGAAACATGTAAAAGACACATGCTTTAAGATGCAGATGATGAATGATATTGTGTAATATCTAAATTGTGGGTAACAACCCAAAATGAATGGGCATTCACTTAAGAATGGGATGTCCCCCATGACTTGGGCATTGTGCATTGCTAAGAGTCTAAGAATTTGATTAAAGCAAATTATGCTGTAATTAACCACTGTATAGATTGAAACCTTCTGTTATTTTTTTAAACAAAGAAAATCATGCTGGTAGAAATTGGAGTGTAAACAACAAAAACAACACAGTAAAGGAAACTGAAATCCCTTATCTAGCCAGAGGCATAAGAACCTAAGCAGTACTCTTTATCAAGTCCCTGTCCCCCTGATGACCTCTGCAGAAATCCTTTCTATTTGAACTTACCACTAAGAACCTACTAAAATGATGCATAAATATACTGTAATTCCATTTCCTTACATAATATCCTACCCTTTTACTTTCCTCCTGCCAAAGAAAGAAGGACTCTTTATATGGCCACTAATTCTCTAAAATTTCAACTGAACACTAACTGGATTCTCCTTTCCTTCTATGTTTTTTCCTCTTACAAATACAGTAGCTTCTAAAAAGTCACCAGCAGCTAAAAAAAAAAAAAATTTAATTCACAATGTATTTCCTATCATTCTTTCTGTTTTCATTCCCACTGACTCCTTATTTTAGGCCCTTAATACTTCACACCTAAACCATTGCAATAACCTCTTGATTGTTCTCTCTGATTTTTTTCTCTCTCTCTCCAAGATATCCTGTACACTGACAACAGAAAGCATCATTCTGATCACAATATTCTCATTTTAAAATTTTAATTTTAATTTATTTACCTGGTATCAAAGGTGAATGAGTTTTAAACATATTTCTATAACAAATCACTGGAAATTCCCCTTTTTCATAAAAACCTCCTTTTGATTAAATTAGGGAACAAAGAGGAGTGGGAGAGGTCCAGTCAAATACCTCCTGATAATTAAGCTAATTAGCATTTGAAAGGGGTGCTTTGAGGACCACTCACAAAACAAAAGCCTTTTTCCTTTTAATACCATCAATAGGTCCTCCAGGTATATGTTTTATTTGAAGGTTTTATAGACTTTCCTTACTAGAAAGCCTCAGTCTCTTCCTCACTATGCTCCTGCCCCGTCCTATTTTGGGGACCATACCCTTCTTTTGGTTGGTCGACCTGGACATGACATTTCAGATCATCCCTCCCAAAGGACAACAGTATTTAAGTTCAGGGTTCGGACTTAGTGAGATATCAGTAAATTTGCCTTTAACCTAATTTTGATTTTTGCTCTTCCTAAAGGTCAAAAACAGTATTACTTTGGGGGATTTTCCTCAATAGTTTTATTGGTCATTCACAATTCATAATTTTATCATGATGTCTTTTCAACCAATTTGGACTACTACTATTCTAAAAAACATGGAATTTCCCTCT
Organism: Macrotis lagotis; assembly: GCF_037893015.1. Taxonomy (NCBI): domain Eukaryota; kingdom Metazoa; phylum Chordata; class Mammalia; order Peramelemorphia; family Peramelidae; genus Macrotis; species Macrotis lagotis. The sequence continues at coordinate 187,057,903 of NC_133664.1, read as the reverse complement.
TCATATTCCTTTGGCTAAGTCCCTCCCTTTGCCTAAGATGCTCCCTCACTTCTTCATCTATTCAAAAGTTGTGTGCTTAGAGAGAGGACTGATTCTAAGAGCAACAAAATATGTGATTCAGAAAATTAAATTATTTCGACAAACATCATATGAATAGCACCATTAAACACTGAAAATGCAAAGATAAAAAACAAGAAACTTACATAGTGTTTATATTTTTGCCAGGAGCAGGTCACTTTTCTATTTTCAAAGTTCAGGTTAGTTTCAACCTAAAAGAAAAGGTAAAGAGGTTATTAGAGTACCTCTCCACTCTCCACATCCTCAGGGAGAAGAAAATATTCCTTTTAAAGTGTGTCATTTTGGGAACCAGGCAAACTGACAAACTTGGAAAACTACAAGTGCATGGTTCTGTGATAACTCATGAGGAGGTCTCTGAGAGACTCCAGGGAGATATATGTCCTTCTTAGTTGTATAATATTAGGTAAAGATATGTTCGCTAAATTTCCCAATGACACAAAACTAGAATTAGCTAGAATACTGGAACAGTCAATATCAAAAAAGATATTGATACAATAGAAAATAGGACTAAATACAAATAGGTCAAATTTAGTCGATCAAAATTGATCAAAGAAAAAGGACAAACATTTCATATAAAAATGGCCAATTATTAATAAACATATGAAACCGTGGTTTTTAGAAATATATTTCATAATCATTTAATAAAAACAGGGATGGAGGTAGATAGGTGACACAGTGGATAGAGCACAAGCCCAGAAGTCAGGAGGACCTGAGTTCAAATTCAACCTCAGACACTTGACACTTACTAGCTGTCTGATCCTGGGCAAGTCACTTAACCCCAATTGCCTCTCCAAAATGAACAAATAAATGAATGAATAAATAAATAAAGATCAATATGGGAAGAATACAAGACTAGGCTGCTGTTCATCTGAAAAAAGCCAAATTTGAGGAGTGACTAACTAGTAAAAGGATTGTGTTTTGAGATGAAGGTTTGACTTTCTGGATTATTATTTAATTTACATGAATATCAATTTCTTGAACATGGGTCACATTTAATAGGGATTGGTAATTCAACCAAGAGGTTCTACTCTGGAAAAGAGAAATGGGAAAGATATCTGTCTGTCCATTCACCATTGAAAGCAGGTATAACATACAGAGAAAAGCAACAGAATTGCCCAGAAATTAATAAGACAAAGAAAAAAATGGAATCAACAACAAAATCCATGACCAAAGATTTCTTTATAAAATATACAAAGTATGGGCAAAAAACCTAGATGAAAAAAATCATAATGCATAGAAGAAAAAATGTGATCTCAATGTCAACACAAAGCTAGATTTCACAGAATGAGATCGATGACTGAAATATACTTTTAAAAGAATACAATGTATTTGAAAGGAATAATAGAGGTAAAGGAGAACTATTGCATTTAGCAGAAGATTTATTAAAGCGAGAACATCCACAAGTTGGAAAACAAATGTGGAAAGCATTTACATGAAGATCATCAGAGGCAGAAAGAGAAGCAATATTGGCAATGAAGCAAATCACAGATCATATGGTGGAATAAATAGAAAGCTGTGCTGGGCTAGACCTCATATTCAAACCTTCATCATTTCCCACCTAAAATGTCTTCTCATTGGTCTCCCTTCATCAAGTGTCTTCCCACACCAATTGTCTACTCAGCTAACAAAATGATGTTCTTAAATAAAAGTTATGCCATCCATTTTCTAGCTTTGATGAGCTGCAGTTGTTCTATTTTCCCTAGGATCAACTAAAAAGACCTGTGGTAAAGATCTTCATAAAATGGCCTCTGCCTACCCTTTTCACAATTGACTCTCTTCCATATACTCTATATTCCAATAAAACTGGCTTACTAGGTGCAGCTAGGTGGCACAGTGGATAAAGCACTGGCCCTGGAGTCAGGAGTGCCTGGGTTCAAATAAGGTCTCAGACACTTAATAATTACCTAGCTGTGTGGCCTTGGGCAAGCCACTTAACCCCATTTGCCTTGCAAAAACCTAAAAAAAAAAAAAAAACTGGCTTACTAGAAGTTCCTCAAACATGAGATTCCTTTTCTTTCTAGTTAAAGTTTTGCTGATGTGTTTCACATTATAGACATTGCTAGATCACCCCTTTATTCTGTAAGTGCTCTTCTGTAACAAAATAAAGCAATTAAGCAAAACTAACAATATAGGGACATCTTCTGAAAAAGTATACAGCATTCCATTCCTGCAACACACCTCACCCAACATTCTTTTTAAACTGTTTTTAATTACCAATTTTTAAACTAACATTTTTAACAAAATTTTCTCACTCTAACAACCCTCACTCCATCAAAACAGAAAAAAGAAATCCCTAACAAATATATATAAGCAAATAAAACAATAGTCAAGCAAAATGAATTCCCTAATTACCTATAAATTCAGCACCCCAAATCCATCACTTCCCTGTCAAGAATTATGTTTCATGATCAGCCCTCTAAACATGGGTGGACATTGTATTGTTCATGGTTCTTAAAACTGTAAAGTTCTAAAAACTTTGAAAGCCATCTTTACACTGTGGTTATTATTTTATAAATTTCTTTTCCTGATTCTTTTCATTTCATCTGTCATCAGTTTGTAAGTCTTAAAAGTGTTCATTTTAATAATATTAATGTTATTATATAAATTGCTCTCCAGATCTGATTACTTTATTCTTTTTCCCATCTCTCTCTCCCCATGTCTGAAATGCTCTACTCCTCATTTTCAATTTAGTTTTCCTGGTTTGCTTCAAGTCACAGCTCAAATTTCACCTTCTGTTAAAGGTTTTTCACCTTCCTCCCAGTTTCTAGTGCTTTTTTATATCAAATTACTTTTCATCACATACCCGTGCACACACTTACATACTCACATACATGGGTGTGTGAGATAGAAATCAGTATGCATATTGATATATATATATATATATATATATAAAATATATGATATATTTACATTTATCATTTGGATATATATTCATCATTTGAATATATATGTGTATATTTATTTATCATTTGAATAGAAGTGGTAACACATAAAAAAACAGATAAATACTATATAGCATGCATGCATATATAGGGGAGGAGAGGTAGCTAGATAGAATTTATCTAGATAATTTTCATTCTGTCTCTTCCATTTGAATATAAGTACCTTCAGAGCAAGGACCCTCTTTTGACTTCTGCCCCTCCCCCCAGTATGTTCAATGCTTATACATTGCTTCGCATAGTAAGTACTCAAATGTTTGCTGAATGACTGACAGACTGACCCAAGTTTGAATCCTGCTAAGATATTAGTTGTGTGACACTGGGCATTTCATCTAACATCTCTGTGCTACAACATCTGCATCTGTAAAATCAGGAGGTTGAGCTTGCTGTGCTTAAAGTTCACTTTTAATTCTAAATTTCTGACCCTACAACCTGGACAGAAGAAATACAGAGACAAGGAGTTGACAAATAGAAAATAAAGCTATCACAGAAAATATAGCTAGTCGTGATCAGAGACTGAAACTATCCAGAAATTTAATGGAGTTTTCTTTTGAAGAAAGAATTTCAACCAAAAGAAGAGTATATTATAATGCTTGTCCTTCATTTTCAAAGAAGACCATGATATCAGGGAGGTAATGCTATGTCAAACATGGGAATTGGATTTGAGTGAGGCGGTGCTTTGCTAGGGCACCAGCTTCACTTTCTCCTCCAGAGCCATCAGTGGCCAGTGGCCAGATATAAATCAGGAGGCCTGGAGATGACCCTGGAGGTAAGTTACTTGCCCAAGTTTTCACAACTAGGAAGAGCTGGTGCTCTATCCACTGCACCACCTATTCTGACCAAAAAGGGGAACTTATTTCTGAGAAGGACATACTGACAACCTAGGGGAAAGTAGTTACTCCATCTTAGAATGTGAGAGAAAAAAAGAGAAAAACTGAGAAAATTTCAAAGCCTAGTTCTTTGGAAAACAAATCTCAAAGTATTGAGAGGAAGGATAGGTCAGTTCCACAAGCCTAAAATTTCACAGGGGAAATACATTCCAAAGCTATCAAGAATGGAATTCTAAATACAAAAAAGAAACAACCCTAAGCATGTGTCAAAAGGAGATTTGTCTAATAGATCTATGTGGATGCACAGAGAGCTCACCAACTGTCTCAGATTTTTAAAAGGCATGTACAAAACATGGAAGTAAGGATAGCTAATAGAGGATCAATACTTCATGATACTCTAATATGGAAATGTTTTACATGATTGCACAAGTATAGCCTATGTCAGACAGTTTACCATTGCATGGTAGAGGGAAAGGAAAGAAGAAAAAATAAAAACTGGAACTCAAAACTTAAAAAAAAAATTAACAGTTGTTTTTACATGTAATTGGGGAAAAATAAAATATTAGAGAAAAATACTTGACGTTACTCTCCTATAAAAATAATATGAGGAATGTTAAATCTAAGAATGAGCTAAGGCAAGAAAAGAAAATAAAGACATGCTTTTAATGTATTCAAGGGAAAAGTAAGATTAATGAAGCTATATGAATACTACTTAAGGTGGTTGTGACAAACAGTGAATAATGATGAGAAGATAAAACTGCACAATTTTGATTTTGGTTCTAGTTTTTCTTTTTGCTGGTGAGAATGATATTTGAACTGGAAAATACAGAATAAAAATGGTTACTAGGCAGTTGATACCAAAGATAAGGAGGAAGATACCAAAGGGCATCTAACTGCCCTTGATGAACTCAAGTCATCATATCCACAACATTGGTTATTCAAAGAATTTGCAGACATAATTGTTGAATTATTGAAAGATCCTGAAGAATATATTATCCTCTGTCTCAGCTTATTTATGATTAAGTTTGCAATAAAAATGGGAAGATATACATATATATATATATAGGATTATAGAAAAGCAAGTATTATTCTAATTTTCAAAAAAGATCAAGGAAATGAAGTCTATTACCTATAGGTCAATGAGATTTACTTTGTTTCTTGGCAAAATACAGGAAAATATCATTAAAAAGAGAACTGATGAACACCTGAAAAATAAACTATTGAATCATAAAACATTTCATAGTTTCATAAAGAACAAGTCATGCTAACAAATCTAGGAAGAAGTTTATGAACTGATACAGAACATAATAAGAGGAATTTACATGATTACAATATTGGGAACAAATAGTTTTGAAAGATTAGAAATCTTTGATCAATGCAATGATTTGCAATAATGATGAGGAAAAGTAGATAGTTCCAAAAGAAAAAAAATGGACTCAAGATGCTGAATGAGATACATACACCTTTGGACCTGGCCTATGTGAGAGCTAAAAAAAGGTTGGTTTTTTTTTTTGTTTTCTCATGTTGGGGAAAGAAAATAAATGCTTTTTAATTGAAAAAAAGAAAATGTATTTTAAAAGGGACAGGTCACGCCCAACTAACTCCATTTACTTTTTGAAAGGTGACTAGAAAAGGGTCAGGAGAATGCTATAGTTTTATATAAACTATATAGTTAGAGCTATATAAAGAATTATGTTTAGTTATAGAGTTATATATAGAATTTTATACAGAATTATAGTTATACAAAGACCTTGATTCTTAAAATTTCCAAAACATTAAAAATTTTCTTGCTGGGGGCAGCTAGGTGGCGCAGTGGGGGGGTTGGCTAGGTGGCACAATGGATGGAGCACCAGCCCCGTAGTCAGGAGTACCTGAGTTTAAATCCGGCCTCAGACACTTAATAATTACCTAGCTGTGTGGCCTTGGGCAAGCCATTTAACCCCATTTGCCTTACAAAAACCTAAAAAAAAATTTCTTGTCATTCTATTGAAAAAATAAGGAAACTAAAATGTGAAAGGGATTCTAATGCAGTTAATTGGCAGGTAAATTCAGAATTGGATGAGAGGTTAAACCTTTAAAGTAGTCATTATTATTCCATGTCAACTTAGAGGAAAATCTCTGGTGGCATAATTCTTGGATATGTGTTTGATGCTGGGTTATTTACCATTTTTATCAATAACTATGCTAGTGGCATAGATTGAATACTCATTATCTTTGAGGATGTGGTAAAACCCAGAAGACTAGATAAGATATTAGATGAGAAGATGGATAGCATTTAGAGAAAGGTTGCCAGGATCAAGGCCTCAAAATCATGATCTATGAAACTGGATATACTTAGCAAGGTGATGAAATTTATTGGAGGGGAAGAGGCATGGTAGCAGGATTCAGACAAGTGATAGAGGAAAAACATTAGACTTAATCTCTTTTCTTCCATTGGTCACAGCAATAGAAATGAATTGTAATTGTTAAGAAAATTGATCTGACATAAGGAAAAACCTCAGAACAATTAAAGCTGTTCAAAAGTGTAAATTCACCACAAGGTTGAGTGGGCTCCCAATTCCTTTTGGATTTTAAGCAAATATTGAAAGACCTTCTGTTAGTCATGTTGTCAAGGAGATTCTTCTTTAATTATAGGTTGAAATCAATGACTTGTGGGATCCCTTCCAACCCCAAGATCCTATGAGTAAAAAGGAAGACACACTAGAAAAAGATGAATAAATTGTTGTAATACTTGTTCTACTTACATTACATGATATTCAAAGGCTATAAAATCCATAATATACTTTACTACAATGAAAGTGCCAGCATGTATTATTATTATTAATTATGACAATGATAAAAAGAGTAAGTCAGCTTTGGAAAAATAATTGTAACATGTAATGAAGGAGAGTAAAGAGCCAAAGTTGCTCCAAAAGTTTTAAATTTGGATGAGTAGAAGAATAGTAGTGGTACTAATAGAAACAGGGTAGAGTGTGGTAGCACTCATTATAATCCCCTCCCCCCCTCAAAAAAAATTCCAAAACAGGAAAGTTAGGGAAGAGATATAAGTTTGGGGATTTAAATGAGTTCAGGTTTAGACATGATGATTTTTGAGAACTTTGGAATATGTAAGTGGATATGGACAGCAAACAGTAGGCAATTTAAAAAATAGAATAAGGGGGAGATTTGGCAAATGGCACACATTTTTGAGTCATCCGTAAGGATGTATTAACTGTTACCATGGAAGTAGATCACTCAGTTAAGGAAGAGATTGTACAGAAAGAAGAGGGCTAAGTAGGTAACTTTGCAGAACACTCAAACTTATTTAGCAAAAGGGAGAAAAAGAACCAGCAAAGGAGATTTAAAAGAGGAGATATAAGAATCAATAAAATGCATGTGAATTTTCTGGATATTTTATGGAAACCACACAGAATTTCTAAAATACACATCATTGTTATACTGAATATAGAGAACAAAAATAACAACTTTATATAAGCTTCCCTATAATAAGACTTGTATTTTACTTCAAGGAAAATAAACAAAGATGTTTTCAGCATTGTGTCAATCAACATTTAATAAACATTAAGCATCTGCTATGTGCAAAAAGTACTGCTTTAAGCACTAGAGGCACAAGATGATTAAGACCTGGTCCCTTTACTCAAGAAATTTACAATTTATCAGATATGATAGGAATGGACATTAATACCTGTGAAATAAAAAATAAATATTGCAGAGAAGTTAAGATTAATGAGAACAGAAAAAAGTCAATTGGATTTGGTGATAAGGAGATCACAGAGGGCCTTAGAAAAAGACTAGTTCAGCAGAGTGGTAGAGATGGAAAATATAATTACAAAACCCAAAGTACATGGAGAACATTACTGACTCTAGTAATATAATGATTTTCTTTATATTATTTTAGTATTCTTTTTCATTTTTTACTGTATGTATACCATGTATGTATTTACTATATGTACATATATTTTACTGTATTTACATCATATGCACACATAAAAATGAATGTATGTACATGTGTATGTATATCTATACATAGGTATTTGCCAGAAGAGGGGACTTGAAGTCAGGAAAAAGGAAGTGGGTTCAAATGTCACCTCTAACATACCTGTATGACCCTGATCAATTCAATTAACCTTTTAGTGGTCCAGATCAGTCAGTCAATAAGTATTTATTATATTCTTGCCACTTGCTAGACTTTGTGCTAAGCACTGAAGAAACAAAGAAAGTCAAAAGACAATCCCTACCCTCAGGAAGCTCACAGTTGAATGCTACAGATAATATGGAAATAACTTTATACAAAGAAGTTAAATATAGGATAAACTGGAGTTATTCAAGGAATTAAGGGAAGTCAGGAATGAGTTTTGTTTCAAAATGTGATTCTAACTTTGACTTAAATGAAGCCAGATGATGGAGATATGGAAGAAGATAACCAATATATGATAAAAATGCTTGGAACCTATAGGTGGACCATCTTGTGTGAGGAACAGCAGGAGAATATGGGAGAAGTATGCTATAAGAAGATTGGAAAGATAGAAGGGATCCAGTTTATAGGAATGTGAAGACTAAACTAAACTAAAATTATATTTCATACAGGAGGTGATAGGGAGTTCTTAGAATGTTTAGATTAGGTTGATATGATATGATCAAGCTTGCATTAGAGGAGATTAATTTGGCAACTGATTGGAAAATGGATTGGAGTGAGGAGAGACCAATCAACAAGCTATTGGATTAGTACAGGAAAAAAAGGATAAGGACCTGGATGAATGTGGTATCAGTGCCAAAGGAGACAAGGAGGTCAAGAAAAACATAACAAAAAAGTGAGGTGGGAAGAGATCCTAAAGAGACTAGAATGACATCTAGGCTGCAAGACTAGGTGATTAGGATAGTCAGGTCTTCAACAACAATAGGGAAGTTCAGAAGTGGAGAGGTTTTTTTTTTTGGGGGGGGGATCATGAGTTTAGTTTTATACATATAGAGTTTAAGATATCTTTAGGGCAGCTAGGTGGTGCAATGAATAGAGCACCAGTCCTAGAGTCAGGAGGACCTGGGTTCAAATTTGACCTCAGTCACTTAATAATTACCTAGCTCACTTAACCCCATTGCCTTGCAAAAACCTAAAAAAAACAAAAACAAAAAAAAAATATCTATAGGACATCACATTTTGAGATGTCTAATACTGAATAAGAGATGAGAATCTGAATGCTAGAAGAAAATAGGAGCAAGTGGTAGTTCAGGTCAGAGTTCTGGGTCTGGAGTTAGTTAGGAAGACCTGAATTCAAATTTGGGTTCAGAGTCTTACTAGATGTGTGACTGGTAACTTCATAGAACCCTGTCATTTTTTTGGGGGGGGGGGGAATTCCAGGAATATGACAGAATAGGCCAGAAAATTGAAGGCATTCTAAATTTCTTCTACAAACATAACATTACCTCAAAATGAATGTAGAGTGGCAAAAAATAAAGGGTTAAAGCAGATGTTCTTCTGTTTGCCTCAGCTTTCTTATCTGTAAAATGAGCTGGAAAATGGCAAACCACTCCAACATCTTTGCCAAGAAAACTCCAAAAGGAATCACAAAAAATCAGACACAATTAAACAATGACTAAACTACATGTAGATCTGAAAATAATAAAAACTAAGATGAGAAATAAAACCATGAGAACTGCTGAGATCACTAAATGAATTAGTATATATATATAGAGATGAGTATCCAAGAGAGCACCCTGGAGGTTACCCACTTTTAGTGGGTGTGAACTAGATAAAGACATTGTTCACACAAAGGAAAAAAATCAGAAAAGATTAGTGCCAGAAAGATATGGAAAAAAAGGGGATAGAAGTAGAAGAAGGTGATTAACATTGCCAATGGCTGCAGAGAGAACAGGAAGGATGAGGATTGAAAGTGCTGAAATGAGTAACTTGCAGTTCCCTCCTACAATGAAATCACAAATCTAATCCCTTTCCTTATCCATAAATTTCCAATAGCTTCTGACTCATGCACACCTTTGAAATCCCCAATAAGAAAAGTCAAACTATTAATACTGTAACAATATATACCAATACTGAAAAAACAAGATGTTTTGTCATACCATAAAATATAAGATCAAAGTAAAGTTCAATCACAAACCTATTTTATATATTCACTTGCTACTTTCTTTTATTTTAAAAAAGCAAGCAATCCTATATAACTTGGAAAAAAGTGACATGTTCACTTTTACTTCTGAATTTTTTCTACACTAAGTTATAATTTCTTATCTTTAGACAAGTACAAATAATACAACATCATAAAAGTATAAATAGTTTTAAGGGTGGGAGAGGTCTTGAAGATAACCTTGTTCAACCCACTTGTTCTACCAGTGAAGGCATTGAGGTCTAGACAAGTAAAATGTTCTGTCCCAGGTCATACTACTAATCAGTTATTAATGCATAAAAAGAATCCAAGTCTTCTGAATCAAAGAACTGTGTCTCTTTCACTGTAACTATTTATTATCAGAGAAGCTGGGTGGTAGAGTGGATAGAGTCCCGGACTTGGAGTCGGGAAGACCATTATAAATCCAGTCTCAGGGGTGGCTAGGTGGCAATGGATAGAGCACCAGCCCTGGAGTCAGGAGTACCTGAGTTCAAATCCAGCCTCAGACACTTAATAATTACCTAACTGTGTGGCCTTGGGCAAGCCACTTAACCCCATTTGCCTTGCAAAATCCTAAAAACAAGAAAATTCAGTCTCAGATACTTATTAGCTCTGTGACCCTGGCATGTCATTTTGCTGGAATTGCCTCATTTTCCTCATATGTAAATGGGAAAATAATATTAGCTTCTAAAGTCATAGGATTTGTTGTATCAATGAGAAACTATTTGTAAAGTACTTAGCACAGTACTCAACACATAGCAAATACTATATAAAGGTTAGTTATTATTAATATTATTTGTCCAAACAGCAGTAACTCCTTGATATGGCTGGTTATTTTAAATATGTTCATTATGAAGACAAAATCTTCCAAAGTTTCCATAATCAGAAAAGAAAAGAAATTCATCTTTTTATCCTACATTAGATAAACAGTCTTCTACTTCTGCCTATACTTGCAAGAACACTCATGAGATCCAGGCTACTTTATCCCATTGTCTCTTCCCCTTCCATCCACAAATTTGTAACCCTCTTCTATAGCATCAGCAAAACATCCATCAAAAAAATAAAAAGTGGAAGACAAAACAAAGAATAAACAATGCTTATTCTGCAAGTCTGGGATATATTACACTACCTTTCTTTTTAATCAGAAATTGAATCTTTAGATAGACTTATATTATCAAGTGAACTTTTTGTTAATTTATTTTACTAATTTAAAATCACCTGGATTCTTATTTGATTTATGCTTTACATCAGATCTCCATTGTTAAAAACTTTTTGTTTTCCTTTTAAAAGTACTGTGGCATTCTATGGCAGCCTGTTACAGGCAGAAGTTCATAGTAAGTTCAGAGGAAAGGAATTTTCAAAGAAAACCCAACACAAAGCATTATGGGTAATGATATGGAAGGTTGACAAAACAATGATAAACAATGAAAAAAAAAGAAATAATTAAGTGGGTTAAAATACTGTATCAGCATTTTGTGCATTGTTAACTTTTTTAAGGAAAATTTTATTTAATGGAATTTCACAGAGAGCTCCTAACCCAGGCTATGAAAACAGAACCCTGAATGTATAATTCACAAATAAAAAATAAAATGTGCAAATATGTCAGCCTGAGATAAGGCTTTTTGAACAAAATATAATACATGGAAATCCTTTCTTAAGTGTTTTGTGGATTTAGGGTGGTAGGAAACTTAAAACAGTAGTGGTATGGTAAACATACAAGTCTAAACAAGGTGTGAAAATTGAGTACATGCAGCTACAGGCAAAATAAGTAGTCAAAAATAGACGCTGAGAAAGAAGGAGGAGAAAACCCTCATGGCTACACTACAATTTCTTTAAAGGTACCATAGCCATTGAAAACTGAATCTAAAAAAAATGGTAACTGATTTAATATCTACATTGTGTTTTTTCTTTTATCAACAATTTTCACTTACGTACAGTAGAGAGCAAAATGTAATTTTATTTTGGCTTAGTTTTGGTTCTACATTTGTTTTTATTTACTCATGTTCTTCAGGTATCCTAGCATTCATTATAAAATGTTATATATGTTAAATATATATGTATATATAATGTAAAATACTTAGTTTATATAAATATATAAAATGTTAAATATGTGGTTATATTTATTATAGTCTACTAAATTCTTTAAATCATGGAACATTTATGCATCATTTACCATGCCTTGATTTCCTCATGTAGAGTTGATCTGAGGTCTAAAGGTCACAGAATAGTCACAAACAAGTCTACTATGGCTATACTTTCAGGAACTCCCTGCAATACTCTATATTCATATAACACTCTGAAAATCATCTATTGATTTCTAATAACAACTAATTCATTTCAACATTGAACCAGTTTATTTCAGGTGAAGACATTTTAGCTCAACATAAGTCATGGTTGTATATAATATATATTTTTAAAATAAATGATTCACTGATGATAGCAGTCAAGTGTCAGTTTTGTTCAGTACATCTTCAGGTACTGAAACAAGAATGAGCCATCATAATATTAAAGTTATCTGATACATTATATTAATACTGACTGGCTGGTGAAAAGATAACATCATTTAGCAGACCAGGCAACTTGATAATCAGTACTGACTTAAATCAACTGCTTTTGTGTATTTTAAATGCAGCAGATTGAGATATGCATTCCTTTTTCTGGGAAATCAAATTTGAATGAACAAAGAAAGGCAGCTTTTTCAACATTCATTCTAGGACTCAGTAAAATAACTGCAAAAACACACTACTTCAGAGTCAACTATGACTAAATAAGTTGGATACAGTCAAGTCCTTAGAATACTATTATGTTATATTATATAGTGATATTCAGGAGATTAAACTTATTCCATTGACCAGTGTTTATAAAGTCAGATCCTAGAAACCCTGGGGGAGGGTTGTTTCTGGTTTTTATCCAATGTACTCCTATACTTCATGCCTTCTTTGCCTTCAAAGAATGATTGGAAGCCTTGAGGGAAGAGGGCATGTATATGTGAAAAAATAAAGCAGGATCTATTTAGTTAAATAACCCCCAGCAGAAGCAGACTATGTTTCTACTGTCTCTTGGATACAGCTGTCTGCCTTCTAAGAATCACCTGCAGTGGCCAAGAGATACATAAAGTTCACCCAGAAGAACAAAAGTAAGACATCATAGATTCAAATTTGTAAGGATGCAGGTACCTTTCACTGTGTGATTTGTATAAGAACTTTGTTCATGTCTGTGACATTTGAGACACTTCATTTCATGAGCCATAGATTGATTCCAGAATCTGCATCCTGCTTCTCTTTTAGATTCCTCATCAGGAAACTGTCCTTTTAGTCTGTCTTTGGTTCTGCCATATTGTTTTATATTTTGAGTTTCACTTTAAAAACTTGATCCTCCTGCCCTACACAATACAATTCTTGTTTCTGGCCCATTCCAACTAAGATTTAGTTATGTTGGTTTCTCCATCATGGCTGGCCAGGTATTATTAACTTCATACCTGGAAGATCATACATCAAAAGGTCTAGCAGATTCCATGCTTTGAAAGGACTCAGGATTGACCTTGATTAGTGTAATGATTTTTTTTCTAAAAATTCTCATAGGCTAAAAGAAGCACCACAACACAAGAGACTTGTGCTCTGATTTCTCGAAGTTAAAATAAAGTTTAGATAGAACACATTCCCTATCCCCTAAGCAGTGCAGTATTGGGGAAAATAATGAAATACTAGGAAGAGCTGTAACTGTAAAAATAAGCATTCATATCGGTCTTTAAGATTTGCAAAATGCTATAAGAAATTTATGTCATTTTGTCCTCAGATTTGTCTTTGTGGCTCAAATTCTAATATTCTAACCAGTGTGTGACTTACCTGAAGAAAAAAAAGGGAAATATCTGGAGTCAGTAACCTGGATCTACCACTCACTAACATTGTGAACCTTGGAAAATTACTGCAGCACTCTTCACTCAATTTCTGTAAAATCTGTAAAATTTAGAATGTTGGACTTGACCTCTAAATGTCTCTTTTGGGCAGCTAAGTAGCATAGTGGCTAGAAAACCTGATCTTGGAATCAGGAAGACCTGAGTTCAAATCTGACCTCAGATATTTATGATATATGACCCTGGACAAGTCATTTATAGTTGTTTTGATCAGTTTCCTCAGATGTAAAATGAATTGGAAAAGGAAATGGCAAATCACATAAGTCTCTTTATCAAGAATACTCCAAAATGCAAAATGGGGTCATGAAGAGTTAGACATAACAGAAATGACTGGACAATGTCTAGTTTTATGTTCCTTTGTTTCCTCAATGTAGAAACAAACATAGGTAACTATCAGATACACTGTTACATAAGCACATTAGAGAGTGTCGTAAAATTAAAAATTAAATGAATAGTAAGAGGGAGGTATAGGAAGAGATGAATAAAAGTGCTATGTGAGGTCCAAGAGGACTTTCCTATAAGTATTCAAAGCAAGGGTATGACATTCTGCAGGAAATTTTAAAATAGTAAAATATAGTTCCCAGTTTGAATCAATTTCCAATCCTAAACAGGCCAGGCTACATAGATAAATTTTATAAAAATCACAATATAATTCCATAAAAGAACAAGGTATTATAATCGCAGATGAGGAAACATCACTGCCAGCTGAGGAGTTAAAAATCTCTCAGTAGACTTCATGGAGAAGTTGGCATTTGAGCTAGATTTTTGAAGAATGCCATAATTTTAACTGGTATACTGTAGGTAGAAGAAAGGAGTAAGGAACCTCTAAACAAATAAAACAATGTTATAAAAATCATGGAGGCTAGAAAGCAATGATATATTTGAGAGACAAAAATAATCCACTTTGGCTGAATAATAAAAATTAAAAAAAAAGAATTAGAAAAACTTGTAAAGATAGATTGGAGCTAGATTAAGGAGGAACTTGGATATACATCTAAGAAGTCTAACAATTATTTGTGGCAATAAAATGATACAATTATCTGTGTACTGATCTGCCATTGGTAAATGGTACTTATTGTAATGGGTACAAAGGAACTTTAATGTTACATTATATTCCAAAATATATTGGAAACATGAAAACCTCGGTACAATTTATTTCCTCTTTTCTGTTGGATAAGTTTCATTCTGATTGATTTTCTCAAGAGTTAACTGAAAATGGTTGCTAAATAAATTAGTTAAAATATACTTGTTAAATAATCATGTGCAAAACAGCATGGCAGAGTAGATATAGGGTTGCTATGGAGTCAGATAGATGTGGATTTAAGTCCTGCATCTTACATATCACATATATTAGGGGTGTAATCACAGGCAAGTCACTAAACCTCATGAACAACTCCCTAAGACCACAAATCACAGATAAGTTTCAGATTTCTGTCAGTAGAAATAGTTGACATGTTAAAAATTCCTTATAATTGCCCAGAATTTTTTTAATGTTTATTATAACATTTTTAAATGTATGAAACATGATTCCTACTCTCAAGAAACTGAATTCTAGGAGTCAGACATATTTGGCCCTTTCATACATTTCCTTACGCATTACTCTTCTTCACAGATCCCACTACCTAACCATGCTAGCCTGCTTGCTGTTCCACACACACATGATGATTCATCTCCCATTTTGCCTTTGCACTGGTCTCATGCCCAGAATGTACCCCCTTCTCACTTCTCCCTCTAAGAAATCTTCATTTTCTTCAAGACTCAGTTCTCGTACCACCTTCCACAGGAAGACTTTGAATACTTCTGTCCAACTGTTAGCTCTTCCTCAAACTTCTTTATATTGATTTCATATATATTATTCAGTATTTATACATTTTAAAACAAATTGCATGCCTCATTAGAATGAAATATTTCTGAATCCAGTTGCAATTTCTATTTTGTTTTAAAATTCTGAGCTGTCTAACATAATAGTATACTTGTTTGTTGATTGAAAGTAAAAGTTCCTCAGATCTGAGGCAGCTAGGAGGTACAGTGGATAGAACACTGGGCCTGAACTCAGGAAAAATTTAGTTCCAATGTGGCTTCAGGCCTGTGTGACCCTGTGCAAGCTAATTAACCTTCCATCTAACCCAGTTTCCGGGCAATTAGGTGGTATAGTGGATGGCATACCAGACTTACAGTCAACAAGACTCATCTTCCTGAGTTCAAATCTGGCCTTAGACATTTACTAGTTTTGTGACTGTGGATAAGGGTTTTTGCAAGGCAAATGGGTTTAAGTGGCTTGCCCAAGGCCACACAGCTAGGTAATTATTAAGTGTCTGAGACCGGATTTGAACCCAGGTACTCCTGACTCCAAGGCCGGTGCTTTATCCATTACGCCGCCTAGCTGCCCCTACTTAGTCTTGTTTGTTTCAGTTTCCTTATTTGTAAAATGAACTGGAGAATAAAATGGTAAGCAATTCCAAAAAAACCCAGATAGGATCACAAAGAGTTAATTGAAATGACTGAACAACAACAAAGACCATTTTCTGCAACTGGAAGGGCACTTATTATTTATATTGTTAGATTGACTTATTTGTGGCAGTGATAAAGTGGCAGAAATAGGGCCAGAACTCAAGTTTTCCACATGGCTGTTCATTTTTAACTTTTTATTTTTTATGACATTCTCATCTCCCATGATACTGATGTTCAAAAATACAATACAAGCCATAAACTCTTAATGAATGACATGGACATTAAGAAAATGCACAAGTTTTCTTGAGGACATAACATTTCTGAATAGTGGAAGATACACGAGATGGTCCCTAGAGAACATTCCAGCTTTCAGCTCACATATGGAAAATTTCATAACAATTATAGCTATCACATTGTGAAATGTGCTACTTTCAGAGGTAATAGATGAAGACTTTCCAGAAAAGGTTGTATAACTAACTGCTCATCAGGCATATTGTCATAAAGTTCCTTGTTCAGATATAGGCAGGCTCTAAGGTCAGTTCCATACTTTGAAATTATGTGATCCTTGGGGCGGCTAGGCAGCGTAGTGGATAAAGCACCGGCCTTGGAGTCAGGAGTACCTGGGTTCAAATGTGGTCTCAGACACTTAATAATTACCTAGCTGTGTGGCCTTGGGCAAGCCACTTAACCCCATCTGCCTTGTAAAAAAAAACCTGAAAAAAAGAAATTATGTGATTCTGTAATTAAGTAGCATCTAAATTCTTAGAACTTAGAATCACAGCTGAAAGAGATTTAAAGATTTTTTTCCTTAAAGAAACCAATGAATTGGGGTGGCTAGGCATCGCAATGGATAGAGCACTAGCCCTGGAGTCAGGAGTACCTGAGTTCAAATCTGAACTCAGATGCTTAATAGTTACCTATCTGTGTGACCTTGGCAAGCCACTTAACCCCATTTGCCTTACAAAAACCTAAAAAAAATTAAGAAACCAATGAATTCATACTCCTAGTTGTCAAAAGTCTTTTTCATTTCAGTGTAGTACCATACAGTTGAAGATTGCAAATAGGGAATTTATGGCTTAGAGAAGAGGAAAGACTTGAGACCTCAGGGAGCAAATGAGGGAAAAGGAGATAAGAAAAAAAACAACTGAAGAAAAAGAAGCTCTCCCAATTAATCTCACCAAGTATCTAAAGATTTTCCAACCCTGATTCCACCTTTTTTTTTTATTTTTGGAGTTCCAGATTATATTCTATTCTTTATAATGTTATCTTCCATAGGACAAATATGAAAATAAAATATATCTTTCTTTTGATTTATGAGAATATTTGGGAGACAGTCATGGAAGCTACCAAACCAGCTGACTTTAATACAAAATAAACAGTCTTAAAAATTTGAAATTGTTCATTGATTAAAAGGGTGTAAGATGCATTTTCTTTTGCACTTAAAATATCGACTTCTTCATTTTTACTTAATAGATATATAAAAAGCAGTGTTAGCAAGTGAATAGAGAGCCAGACACCAAGTCAGACAGACCTTCCTGATTTCAGGAGCTGCCTCTAACAAACGTCTGACTTAAGTATTCAGTTGACTCAATTCCGTGAGACTAAGTTGCTGAGCAGGTGCTGATCTGCATTGGGAGAAGATTTTTTTTTTTCTGAGAGCTGATTAAAGCAGGACTTTTTTGTAACATATTATTTCTTAATTCCTCCATACTGCAATATTTGAGATACAATATAGCAAAGTGATTAGAAAAGTATAGATCTGGAGTCAGAAAGACCTGTATTCAAATGTCACTTGACACATAATAGCTGTGTGTCTATGGAGAAGTTAGTCAAACACACTGAGCTTCACCTTCCTCATCTATAGAATGGGTATAACTGTGGTGAGTGAAAAGTGCTTTACAAGAATTAAAGTGATATATGTCAAGTGATATAATTCTCATTGACTACCAGTAATTTTAACCACAATTTCAAAGAATGTAATTGTATAATTATATGAAACCTGTCATTTATGAAATAATAGACATAAGGAATAAATAAAAAGATTGACTATGGATTTTTAAAAATTTAACTGCAAAAATTTAAAAAGTTAGAAAAATTTTACTGCATTATTCAAAAGTTATAGAGAATACACCTTTTTTATTTTGCAGGCTGAACATTAAAGTTATTTTCTTATATTCACATTATGGAGTCAGTTTAGAAAATATTCATATCTCCAAAGCAATTCTCATCTTCATCTTCATCATCTTCCTCTTCATAATCATTGTTGTTGCTATTCAGTCATTTTTCAGTCATTTCTGGCTCTTCATGACCCCAGCTGGGGTATACTTGTCAAAGATACTGGAGTGGTTTGCCATTTCCTTTGTCAATTCATTATACAGATGAAGAAACTGAGGAAAACAGGATTAAAGTAACTTGGCTAGAGTCTCTCTCTCTCTCTCTCTCTCTCTCTCTCTCTCTCTCTCTCTCTCTCTCTCTCTCTCTCTCTCTCTCTCTCTCTCTCTCTCACACACACACACACACACACACACACACACACACACACACACACACAAACAATATCTGAGGACAGGACAGATTTTAACTGTGGAAGAGAAGACTTCCTGATTCCAAAGCAGGCCACTCTATCTACTGTAGTACTTAGCTGATATTCCAAAACTGTAGTAACATTGGTTTAGGGAACTCTTAGTGAAGTTTCTTCTGCCAATGTAGATAAGCACCTTCTTTGTAGGGGTTAAAATGTGTGTGTCCAGGGTTACAGAGATAGTATGTCAGAAAACAGAATTTGAACCCAAGTTGTCCAAATTCCAAGGCTGTTCCTGTCCACATCAACATAATGCTCTTCTATATTCAATTACAATAATTATTATTCAGCCCTCCATGATGCTATCCTTACATTGTACTTAGGAATTATTGGTTTATGTTGTAATTTAGCAGAGACTCTCTGATCCTGGAGAATGTACTCATGCTGCTGATATTACTATACAAAATTAGTGATTTTTCTATGAAAGAATGGTAATCTGAAACAATATTCTGGCAGACAAAACATTGTGCAAAATATTTTTTCAGATAAATTGGTTCAAAGTGGCTATGTTCTAACATCCAACAGCTGTGAAACAGAGCCAATTTCTGGTAAGTGGACATGATAGCCAATTAAAGTGAACCAACTGGTAGCCAGCTAAGATGGGTAAACAAGAGCCAATTTTTACTCCCACTCTGTGACCTTTAGTTAGCTGTACCAAGGCATGCCTTTTTAACAAAGTGGTTCCAGGTGTCGATACTCCAAAAGTGTCTAGTTCTCTGTGATTCAGCATGATGATAATAGCTCTTTAGTTATAAAAAGCCAGGTATTTCCATTTCATGCTATCCTGTGGATATCTAAGAGCAAAAACATTTTTTTACAAATAAAATCAAAGAGTAGCTGAATTAATCTAATTATCTAGTGACCAATTTGGTAATTTTGGAAATGGCAATGTTGAAGAAATGTGGAGATTTTTTTCAAGATTCTGTGTTATCTGGTTTTTGAGTCATTTTCCTTTTCCTTTTCCTTTGTTTCCTTGATCAGAGATGGAAAATATGCCTTTTGTATACCACCCAAAAAGTATTTGAATAGGCACTCTACATACTTTTTTTAGAACATAAAAAAGTATCTTCTGATCATTGAACTGTAGAAAATATATTGAGGTAACTACTTGAGCAGTGATGACTTTCACTAAAGGTCTAAAAAATTCCTGTGGACTAATATAACATTACTTTTTATACCCTTTCTCTATTTACTATAGAAGATTTGGTTCAGGGATACAGTTTCAACTAGAGGCCAAATTGAAGTTTCAGATATGTGTCACTGTTTCACTGACATTTCTTTTAAGTCAATTACACATTTTACCCCTTCCTCACAATGTTTTGAATTTTTCTTCTCTCCCAAGACACTTTTTTGATATGTGTATTCCATTTTCTGATTGTAAAAGGTGGGAAATGACAGAAGGGAATCACCTCCTATCTTCTCAGCTAACAATATTTTACCCAAACTCATATCTCTTTGTACTAATCACTCCCATTTTGTTTGGTTTGGTTTGGTTTGGTTTTAAGAACTAAAAATAATGCTCCCTCTTAAGGAGGAGTTTTGGGCTATGCTAACACAAGCAGTTGAAACTTTTTTTAAAAACCCTTTTCCTTTCAATCTAATGCCATTCTGAATTTTTAATATTTATCATGAATATACATATATGCTTAGAATGCACCCTTCAGCATAATGGCATTACAAATAAACTTTTATGTGAATTATGTTGATGACAATAACTATTTTTTCCCATGACATAGGTTAAAAAGTCCATCACCTCTAATTTGACAAGAACTCTATTATCACTTTCTGCAAAATTATACTGGAAGGAATATTAAGACATCTCAAATCTGACACAGAGAACCCCTCCTCCCTCTCTCCCTCTCACCTATCTTTCCTCCACACCTCCCTTCCTCTTCTATCTGCCATAAGGAAGATGATTATATGTTGTTTGACATTCCATTTTCAAGTCACTAAAGGGTTATTCCTTCTAATATTGCCACTGAAAAAAATTCGCTGGTATTTTGAATACACTGGACTTCCTGAAATATAGGATAGAATTAGTTTTATCTTCTTGATGGTCTCTTCCATACACGCCTGTGTTTCAACTTACATAAAATAGCTTCACTGCAGGGTCTCAGCCCAGGCTGCTAATACACAGCACGTCATCTGTGAAGCATGCTATCCTAAAACTTGAAAGACAAGCAGCTAATTAAAGATGGGTGAAATGGTGTAGATGCAGGAAGGGCTTGTTTGATCCTATATGCAAAACTGCAACAGAACCTGAACTGAATCTTTTTTTTTTATAGTTCAAAAGTTTGCTGACTTTTTTGCTGGCTTGTTGGATTATTATCTGAGTTTTTTTCCCCCTTAATGCTTGATACTGTACTTGAGCACTTTTTGTTTCAGTTATAATTACAAATGAAATTTCACAGTACAAAACTAGTTTATGATGTATAAAGAATCAACTATAAGAACCCTTGGAAATCACATTTTACAAGTTCATTCTTCCCTGAAAATAGTAACATACAATGACTGCTGTTGTTTCTTAATCTTTTTTAGTCATATCTGATTTTTTGTGACCCTATTGAAAATTTTCTTTGCAATGATATTAGTCATTTGTCATTTTCTTCTCCAGTTAATTTTACAGATGAGGAAAGTAAGTTAAAAGGACTTGTCTAGGGTCACAGAATTACTAAATATCTGAGGTCAAATTTGAATTCAGATCTTCCAGACTTCAGTCCACCTAGCTACCCTAGCTGACTAAACCAATGTTTTGGTTTGGTTTTTTTTTTTAGTTTTTGCAAGGCAAATGGGGTTAAATGGCTTGCCCAAGGCCACACAGCTAGGTAATTATTAAGTGTCTGAGACCGGATTTGAACCCAGGTACTCCTGACTCCAAGGCCGGTGCTTTATCCACTATGCCACCTAGCCACCCCTAAACCAATGTTAATGGAAAGAAAAGCACAAAACTGAACCCTATGTAAATATAACTTGGCCCTGGAGAATAGTTGAGAAATTGCATATCCTTTTATTCATTACAAGGATGAGGTACTACTGTTCTTTCTGAAAGTCTGTTCTTCATTGCCACAGAATCTGAACTCTTTTTTTTCTTAGGTTCTAGAATGAACTTAATCAAAGCACTTTAATCTAAATTCCTTGCTAAGTTGTATGCAAGATGAGATTCACTGCAAAGATGAAGAACTCCTGATTAATGGAGGGTTGGGGGATAGGGTGTCACTGATATGTAATGTTACATATAATGCTAGGCATGTTAAATGCAATGGTGAGTTTTGTCAAACTAATTTCGTCTGCTTTCTTTTTGAATCTTGGTTACAAATGATATCTCACTAGGCAGTGGAGAAAAGAGGCAAAAATTTAAGGAATCAAAATAAAAGTCTGGTCTTGGAAACATTTTAGCAAAGAATTCAAATAAAGTGTTTTGATTAAGTTCATTCTAAAACCTAAAAAAAAAGTTCAAATTCTGTTTTTAGACATTTCTGGAAGCCAGAGTCTCCAAACCATTTGCCCCACACTGTATTCTAATTGAAACAGGTTTTCTGCCCACTATAATGATATAATGATTATGCCATGTCCCTGAGGTTCTGACATTTGTTTAACTTTTCACATGGAGAGAAAATATGATTCTATCTATCTCATTCAGAAAATCAAGGACTTCCTTGTCAAACTCCCTCATTTTACAACTGGGGAAACTGAGACCTAGAAATATAAAATAATATTTCAATTGTCTCGAAGCTAATAAGCATAAGAAGAGTAGAGAAATGTTCTCAGTGTAACACTCTGACTTCCTAAAAGGGCATTAACTTAATAGCATTTGAAAGAAACATCATTTGAACACAGGCCTGGCCAAGTTTTAATTCTTTTCATAATCCCACATGAATTTAAATGGGTTGTTTCCAGAAACCCTACTCTCAAGAGAATAAGCATTTGGGAGGCTATGGCATGCAAGCCCTTCCCTTTTTTAACAGTCATGGTACCTCCATCTTCCATTTATTAAGGATAGTGTTTCATTAACAATAACCCACCTTATTCTCATTACCTGACCTATAGTTTCCCTTATGATTCATCTAACCATTAATCTGACTGAATACAAATTAAAACAAAAATCATGTCACCCTTTATAGAATGTGATTAGCAATTCTAACTTCATGGTGTAAAAATAAATCATTTATGCTGATAGGTTAGTAAAGCTAAAAATGCAGTTTGCATAAGATTCATTTTTACAGTCTTTTAGCCAGTATATAAAATTTATAATGACATGCCTTAACAAGGCACTTAAGAAGTCATTTGGCAGTTTGCTTTTTGCCACATACCATACATTGTTTTAATGTCTGATAGAAAAGCAAAGTTATTTATAGATTGAAATATAACACTATTAAAGCTCAATCTGATATACAGCAACACGTTCCAAATAGAGTTCTCAACACCACATTTTAAAGTGCAAATCACTGCATTCAGTACCAGTATAGGAAATGTCTGCTTCCTAATAAATGATCCAGATGTGTGACAAAGATGCTAAGGAAGGAATTAGTTTTTTTAAAAAAAGAAAAAGCTAATAATGTTAATAGTTTACTTTTTATGCTAACCTAAAAAAACTAATTTCTGTCATTTTACTTTAGAAATTGCTCATTATTACCCATGCTTCTCTCAGACAAAGGCAGAATTGCTGCAGAATGTCCTTTATAAACTTGGATGCATTGAACAAGTTTCAGGTATAATTATGATTACATCAGAGATGGCTATCTCTTTCCAAGAGGCAAGACTCTATTTATAAGCACAACATAAAAAATAAATAGATAAGTAAATAAATACTCCATGAAGATTTTTAGTTAATACCTATTTGATTAACTAGACAAAAAATTTACTCATTTTTATGTGATCAAATTTCACACTAAGAACATTTGACTACTTTTATGTGAGAATTCTTTTTATCTTTTTGTTCTAATAAAATCAAATTCTGCATTCTCACAGTTTATAAAAAGATAGCCAATGATTTCTATACAAAACAAAACTGACAATTTCTTAATATTTTTACAAATGGAGAGAAGAAATATATAGGACACATTTCTTATTGTAAACCAATTATTTCCTGTGTTTAAAGAAGTTCTCTTTCCCTTTTGCACTAGTACATAAATCAATACATCTTATCTATTTACTATATCTTGAAGGCTATTAGCTTTGTTTAATTTTAGCACAGTTTTATGTTAGGCATGGTTTTCAGTGAGTATTACCAAAACAATTAAGGAGGTGAAGAATATGTGCCATATCAGAAAACTTCTGAAAATTCAGACTATAATCTTCAGCTTTTATCCCAAGATAAAATAAGTACCCTGTTTCCTAATTAAAACAACAACAAAGAGCTGAGGGTGGTATTGTTATCGTATATTTGTGAACTAGTTTTTGCATATGTGATATCTGACTACACTACTTTAGAAAACAAAAAGTTGGTGGAGAATGGTCAATATTGTCCATAGCTCTGCTGTCAAAGTTGTACACCAGAGGATATGAGCACAATAAAATCTGTCATTCAGTACAAGCTCTCCTCTTGATATTCTTTCTTTTTTATCTGGCCTCTGACCTTTGGCTCCTATCAATGTTTCACCCTAAGCCAGCTCCTTCATCTGCATTGACTTCCATGTAGTGGCAAAGCCTCTATCATTGTCTTTGGCTCAGGTACTGGACTAGCCTTAATTCCCTGGTCCAGATTCTCAGCTGCTTGCTCTGCCAACCAATTTGCTCCTCTCCCCTGGTAACTTTGGAGCTTGGTCTCTCTCTCTCTCAAGCCTACACAACACACAGAAACTTTTGCCTAACTCATACAAATTGACCTGTACATGTTGGAGAATTGAATGAAAAGTTTAATTCTAATTTCATTCACCTCATTTTGTTGTTGCTGTCTGAAGACCAATCTAGCTACATTTGGAGAGACTCATCACCAGTTTGGCCACCTGATGAGGGATTTTTTGGCAATCTCAACTCTTGAAGATAATCTCTTAAATCACAGAGGAGTTGCAATTGACATGAGAGGATGGAATGAATATTAAAAACCTCTAAGAAGTGACCTAATATTCTCAAAATAGTTTCTCAAACTGTTCAATCAAATTCAATCAGGCCAGTATTTATTAAATGTTGATTAAATTCAAAGCAATGTGCTAGGCACCAGGAATATGCAAACAAAATTTTTGTATATAAACTAATCCTGAGCTCAATTAAGACTGTAGGAGAACATCAATAAACCTTCAAACCATAGTGGGCCTCTTTCTCAGTAAAAATTTTTAGGGGATGATCCATATGTCATTATAAGAAGAGAGTAGTATAATGGAGATAAGGGAGGGAACAAGCATTCACATACTAATTAATATTAATTTTTAAAGACAGCACAATTTCCACATAGAATAAATACTTAATAAATATTTGCTCCCTCTGTCCCCTCTATTATACCATTTCCAGGTTATGATGAAATTCCCCAAAATGCTGTAGGGGAAATTTAATGGATAAGCAACCCTCCTCCCAAATGTATCCTCAATTTATCCCTGAGTCACCACTTTTAACAATTCAGTTAAGTGTTGCCTTCTCTCATAATCATAAAATCTCCTGTCTGCTTATTTTGAAATGTAATCATTGTCCTTTAGAAGGCATAGGGCCTGAACAGCTAGATATAAAATTGTTTCCTTTTCTTATTCTTGGTATAAAAATCCTGGGTTTCTATAGACACTGAAAGAGACAAAGTTCTCTCCTCCAGTGTTACCTAGAAATGCCTTTTTCCAAATAAGAAGAATGAAGGCTTCAAAATTTGTGGAATGAACCAAATCTGTTATTTTATTCACAAAGCTGTGCCTTTCCTGTAGCTCAAAGTTCCTCACAAGAGGAAAACTTCCTGGGACATGGAGATTTTGAGATTTGCCCAAGATCCCACAGTCAGGATATGTCAGAGTCACGACTTTGAACCTAAGTTTTCCTGACTCCAAGGCCAGCTCTCTAGTTTCTATACCATGGTGTCTTTCAACAGTCCTTCAAACATATGACTGAATTTCATAATTTAATCCTCATCTCTTTGAACTTGAAAACAAGGATAGTATATATTTGAAATGAAGATTTTAGATGAGAGCTGCATTGCATAACACTCAACCTAATATACTCCATACAAGTACTTAGAGTTATAATAGAAACAATGTTTGCTTTTGTTCCTTAAAGCATGACTTCTGGCAATTAGAAATAACTGAGGCTAATTTGTTTTATTGTGTTTTAGAGGTTACAGGGGAGGTGGGCAAGGGAAATCAGGTCTGCATCAATTCGGTGAAGGAGTTTCTCATCTTCAAAGACCATCTGTATTGATATCAGAAAACAGTAGGGGAGCAAAATGACAGTGGCTGGCCTGCCCTTTAACCTTTCTAACAGGGCTTGTGGCAGCAATGAAGCTTAATCAATGCAATGGAAGTGACATTTTGCAGTCAAATCAAATTAAATGGAAATGAAAGGAATGTCTAGGTCCAACCTAAAGGCTGTTACTGAGGTCATCTCCATAGTAACTAAATGCTACAAACGTGTAGAGTAAATCCTTAACAAATCCGCAGAAAGCATGTCCAATTGAATATGATAGTGTCTGTCACTGTACTGCGTGGCTTTTTAAAGAGCTCACAATGAAAGTCACAAAAGGGAACTTCAGTTGTGAGTAAGCAAGAGCGGCACAGTTAATCTTCTCTAGTCCTCTGTGACAAGGGATGCTGGGTTCCGAGAGTGAGAAGTGTGAGGGAGTGGTCCTTGCATTAGATTTCAAAAGGTAAGGTTGTTTGAAATCATTTGGACTTGGTTACTTCAGGAAACTTCTTTGGTCCACTGTAAAGGCATCTTTACCCCTTCAGGAATTATATTTATACAGTTGCAATCAGGTTATTTCATATAATGTCTAAAGCACTCCAAGAGGAATTTTTCTTTCTTTTTGAGAAGTGTGTCAAGGAGAAATGAATTCTAGGTTTATAAAAATCAACACTGACAGTAATAGCAAGACATGGGAAGTTGTGTAAGGTCTTGCTAGCCGAGTTGGACCAATGAATTTATGTTCATATAATCCTGCTATCCACTGCCAATTCATTCCTTGATTATGTCGAAACAATTATCAGACTCAATAGTTCAACTCAGGAATTGTTTAAATTATATGGATAAATGTTTTTTTTGAAAAGGAACCAACAAGATCATCAAACATTTCACTTTTTATCTTAAGAGCTATTTAAAGTAGTGCCTTTTGGAAAGGGAGGAAAAACTGTGCTTTCCTATAATGAATCAAGTTGTACATATGTATAAAGATGTGTTCATCACTCATCTGGAGTCTCTTGTTTCTTCCAGCTAATGACAGCTCATTTACAGAAGGAGGCAGAAGCATACCAGTCTCCTCCACCTTGAATCATTTACTGAATTTCTACATCTATTAAAAAAAATTCTACCTGTACAAAATAGAAAAAAAATATTATTTTGGTAAGAGCTGCTCCAGACTTGGTATTTCATTAAGTCATAAAAGGTTGCAAATATGTCTTTCTTCTAAATACATTGATTTTGATTCTGAAATATCAATAAAGTCACTCACTGTTTTATCAAAGATTTCAAGAAATTCTAAGTTCTGGCCTAAGAGAAATCAAGAGTTACAGATTCAGTTGTGAGATTGAATTTACTGTTCAAATACATAAAATCAGAGGTTATTGCACACTTTCATATATGCATATACACAAGTGACATGATTTCAAGAGAGGGAGGGCAATTGTTAATTCCTAAATAGAAAAAAAATGTGTTTATTTTAGCCTTATCAAAAATAATCATCTTTTCTATGTTACACTAATTCACCAAAGATATGTCTAGTTACTTTCAGAGCATCAATATAAGTAGAAGCTAAAGTGTGAAAATATATCATTTGTGTCCCCCCCAAAAGAAGCCACAAAAGGATCAAATGAGACAATGTTTGTAAAGCATTTAGCAGAATATTACTTGGTATATGGTAGGCACTATATAAAGGCTTATTCCCTTTCTCCCCCCCCTTTTTTTTCGCTCATAAGATCAAAATTTTTCAGTATATACAAGATACAATTTTACTCTGTAAGATATTTCATTTGTTATATCTCACTATAATAGAACATAGCAAATCATTATAGGAATGAAAATTTGTAACTCTAGGTTATAAATCCAGCTTTTGATATTCACTGTATGTTCTTTATGTTTCAGACTTTCCATCTATAAAATCTTGCCTATGATGGTGATATATGGACAACCACAGATCTTCTTTAAGGATAACATGAGCTATGAACATGCTAATGAATGGATAAACAACTACTCAAAGAACTGGGAAAGGAGGGGAAAAAGGGGGGGGGGGGGGGAAGCATTTATTAAGCACTTACTGCATTCTAGGTCCTGAGGTTAGTTCCTTACAAATATTATATCATTTGCTCCTCAAAACAAGCATGTGAGGGGCGGCTAGGTGGCGCAGTGGATAGAGCACCGGCCCTGGAGTCAGGAGTATTTGAGTTCAAATTCGGCCTCAGACACTTAAAAATTACCTAGAAAAAGAGACTGAGGTACAAACAAAATGATTTCTCCAGCATCAATCCAGCTAAGTAAATGTCTGAGGCAGGGTTTGAATTCCAATATTCCCCAAACACAAATCAAAGTTTTATCAATTATACAACATTACTATATGTATGGAAACACATACCACCCCATCTCTCATACCTGATGCATGTAGAAGAGATGATTTAAAACAGAGAAAAGATTAATGATATTTAATGTTCCTTCCAAATCTTAGATTCTAAGAATATAAGTAATTAAACATGTCATTTCTTAACACAATAAAGGAAAACTTTAAATAACCAGAAAGCCTAAGAAGTGGAATATATTGGTTAAATTAGCTGTAACTAGGGAAAAGTTTGGTTGAGTTTCTTTTTTCTTTTCAAGTCTTACTGTTGAAATATTTACAAAATAGTAAGGACTGCATATCAAATACAGTGGCATCTTCCTTTGAAGATAGAGAATTCTGTGACATCTTAAAATTCCTACTTTGAAGATAATTTTTCCATTATAGTATACTTGCTTATAAATGGAGGCAGGCAGTACAGTGGAAAAAGGTTTTTATTAGCTCTGAAGCCTGAGACTAGAGTTCAAATAGTACCTTTAGTACTACATATATGCATGACATTTAGAAAGTCACTTAATATCCCTTGGTCTTAATTTACTAATTTGTAACATGAATTAGAGTAGATGTCCCTTGAAGTCCCTTCTGTTTCCAAATCAAGCATTAATTATATGTAATGAAAAAAATCTGTTTTCGACAAATCCTATGAATTTTATTTAAAATTAATTTTCCAATTATAATTACTAAATCTCAAAGAACAATAATTCCATATATATATATATATATATCCAGTTAATATTCCCTATATATTTTATTGATAATATATTTTCAAGGTTCCAAACTTGTGATTTATCAATGTTGGGAATTCTCATAGGGAAACTCTATCCACCAATGCACAAAATTTGTCAGTAATTTTTCACCAGTTAGTCCATGAACATTAATTATTTTTTATGTTACAGATACTGTTAAATACCAAGAATACAAAGAAAGTCAATAACAATAATGATGATGATGATGATGATAATGATAATAATGATAATAATAGTAGTCCCTGTTTTCAAGAACCTGTTATTTAAATGAGTGAGACAAACAACTCTGCAAACAATAGATCATAAGCAGAAGGAAGATACTAGCATTAGGGTAGACTAGGAAAGACTTCTTGCAGAAGGTAGGGTTTTAACCAAAGCTTAAAAGAAGTTAGATTAGTTAGGAGGTGATATGAAGAAAGAGAGAATTCCAGGTATAGGATACAGCCAGTGAAAATGCAGATAGTTGGGGATCAAATTATGGTGGGTGAATGAGGAAGAGGTGTAAGGAGAATGGAAAGGTAGGAAGGGATCAAGTTTCAAAGAGCTTTGAATCCTAAATAGAATTCTTTATATTTGATCCTCTAAGCTACAGAGAACCACTGGAATTGATTGAATGGATTGGGAAGGGGGGGGGGGGGTTACATCCTCAAAATTGATCTTTAAGACGATCAATTTGAAAACTGAGAGGAGTACATGCTGCAATGGAGAGAGACTTGTAGCAGGAAAATCCACCAGCAGATGGTTGAAATAATCCAGTCATAAAGTGATGAGGCCTGAACCAGTATGGTGACAGTGTCAAAGAGAAAAGACTATATACTAGAGATATCATATACTTAAAATTTATTTTTTGTTGTTGTTTAGTCAGTTAAGTCATGCACAATTTTTTGTGACACCTACTTATGATTTTCTTATAAGTTCTAAAATGCTTTGCCAGTTCCTTCTCCAGCCTATTTTATATAAGTTGAGGAAATTGAGGCATGAAGTGATTTGCTCAGGATCACACAACTAGTAAGTGTATGAGGCAAAATTTGTACTCATAAAGATAAATCTTCCTGACTCCTGGCTGTCACTCTATCCCCTGTACCACCTAACTGCCTAGGCAAAATTTATAGGGCATGGTAGTAGACTGTTTATGGAGAATAGGAAATAATAGTGAGGAATCAAAAATAAAACCTTGGTTATAAGCATAGGAGAGATAGGAGGATGATCCTGCCTTTGTCAGTATCCTGAAAGTTAGAAAGAGGAGAGAAGTTCAGAGAAGAGATTGAATCAATTTTGGAAATTCTGAGTTCAAGATGACTATGGAAGCTACAATTCAATGTTCAGTAGATAACTGAAGATAAGAAGCTGGAGGTGAGCAGAGAGATTAACACTAGATAAGGAGATCTGAAAATTATTAGCAGAGTTGATAATTGAAACCATGGGAATATGAAATGATCAAGTGAAATAGCATAGAGGCTAAAAAGAGGCGAGTCCTGGAAAACGAACCTTGGAAGCCCTCACAGTTAATGGATGCAATATGGATGAAGATTATGAAGGAAGACTGAGGAGAGATTAGATAGGTAAGAGGAGAAACTAGGAGAGAACATTAAGAAGAAGGGAGTGATCGACAGTGCCAAAAACTGCAGAGTAATCAAGAAGGAAGAGGATTAAGAAAAAGCCATTGGACTTGGTAATTAAAAGATTCCTAGTAATTTTAGAAAGAGTAGTTTCAGTTGAATGATCAGGTTGGAAACATTAAGAATAGAGAAGGAGTGGGGAGAAAAGAAAGCATCAACTGTAGAGGGCTTTCACAAGTTTAACCACAAAAAGGAGAGATATAAAGATGTAGCCGTCAGGATAGATTAATCTAAGGATGGATTTTTGAGGATGTAGGAGACATGGATTTGTTTGTAAACTATGGAAGTAGCCAATAGGCAAGGAAAAATGAAGTCAAGTGAGAAAGTAGGCATGATAGAGGAGGAAATCTGTTGGAGAAGACAGAATCACTTGTTCATATAGAGGTGTTTGCTTTAGCAAGGAGAAGGACCACCTCATCATGTGATGCAAATGTGGATATAGGGTCAGAAGGCATAAGGGAAATGGGAGATGAGGAGGAGAGAACAGAGTGATTTCAATAGATGGTCTCCATTTTTTTCAGTCAAATATAAGATAAGGTTTTTTACTGAGAGTGCAGTTGAAGGAAGAGCCATGGGAGGTTTGGAAAGGATTTAAAAGGTTGAAAAAAGCTCTGTGGTGCATGAGATAGTGATTAGGGAAGGTAGAAAAGGATTTCCTTGGTAATTTGAGATGATGCAACATAAAATTTTAGTGGATCCAGTCAGCACGGCTTCATGTTTTTCTCCCACTTCATTCAGCAGAATAGAAGTAGACGTAAATGCAGCAGATGGTGAGAGCAATACAGCATGTGTCAGATTCAAGACTTGAATCCTGGTCTTCCCAACACAGACCAGTTATCTAGCTGCTGGGTCATGCTGCTTCTCAATAACCATATTTTTTCCTCCAAATTGAGAAGTATTTTAAAGTTTAGGAAGCATATCCTCACAAAGCCCTTTCAAACTATGGAGTATTTTAAAGCTCTTCCCTACAAGGTAGCTATGATATTGTTCTTATTTGACAACCTGAGAGCTTACTAGAATTGGCAAATGTCAGAACCAAAACCTGAACTCTGCTCCTTTGACTCTGAATCAAGTTGTACTGTGCATTACAATCGATTACAATGTGCAGTATAGAAGAAAATCCAGGAAGACAAAAGAGGACACTGGTATTATGTTTACTTTTTAATAGTTTTTTAATTTAATTATACAATCATTTCATGCTAGATCTTCAGATTTTTTTATTGATAAAGGTCTGATTAAATCAATGAACTTGTATTTCCACAAATCTGCAGTCTTTGCTATCCAATATTTCTTTTGAAAGAAGAATGAAAATGTCAGGTGTAAGAAAGAAATGAACAAATTGGTGGTTTTGTGAACTGCTAAGTCACTATCTATTTACAGACTGTAGGTATAATATTTGGAGCATTGGTTAAGAGATAAAAATGATTTTCTCAATAAATTAGTGCTCTCAATCTCTCACCATGATTTTCTAAAATTGTCCTTTTGATCTAAAATTTTCACTTTTTATCCCAGCTTAAATATGTTTTATTTTGAAATACTAAAATCTATACTATTCAGTGGTTTTGTAGTTACATGAGCAGAAATATTTTTTTTCTTTTCCTTCCCTTCAACTTCTCACTCAATGTACATTTCTTGAACACCTATTTTTTGTCCAGACTCAAACAGGTACCTATGATCAAGGACCACCATGATTATTTCTTTTAAAACGTCTGCTGGTGGTGGATCAGTGGAATAGACTAGGAGCAATATTAGGAAATGATTATAGTAATTTGCTGTTTGATAAACCCAAAGAGTCCAGCTATTGGAATAATAACTCTCTCTTCAATAAAAAATGTTGGGAAAATTGGAAGTTAGTATGGAAGAAACTTGGATTACACCAACACCACACACCCTATATCAAGATAAGATCAAAATGGATACAGGATATAGACATAAAAAAATATCATAAGCAAACTAGAAGATCAAGGAGTAGTATATCTGTCAGATCTATAAAAAGAGAAGCAGTTTATGATCAAGGAAGAGAAGGAGATCATTAAAAACAAAGTAGATGATTTTCATTGCATTAAATTAAAAAGCTTTTGCACAGACAAAACCACTATAACCAAGATCAAAAGAAATGTAGTAAATTGGGAAACAATTTTTTCAACTAGTATTTTTGACAAAGGACTCATATCTAAAATATAGAGAGAACTGAGTCAAATTTAAAAAAAAATTCATTCCCCAATTGACAAATGGTCAAAGGATATGCAAAGACAATTAACAGATGAGGAAATCAAAATGATCCATAGTCATATGAAAAATTCCTCTAAATCAATACTTATTAGAGAAATTCAAATGAAAGCATCTCTGAGGTACCACCTCACACCTCTTAGACTGGTCAATATGAGAAAGGACAATGATCAATGTTGGGAGGGATGTGGGAAATCTGGGGCACTAATATATTGTTGGTGGAGCTGTGAACTCATCCAACCTTTCTGGAGAGCAATTTGTAATTATGTCCAAAAGGCAACAAAAATGTGCATACCCTTTGAT
The DNA here is from genome assembly GCF_037893015.1 of Macrotis lagotis. Taxonomy (NCBI): domain Eukaryota; kingdom Metazoa; phylum Chordata; class Mammalia; order Peramelemorphia; family Peramelidae; genus Macrotis; species Macrotis lagotis. The sequence continues at coordinate 187,024,425 of NC_133664.1, read as the reverse complement.
TCAGCAATATCACTACTGGGTCTATACCATGAAGAGATGAGGAAAAAGGGTAAAAACATCACTTGTCCAAAAATATTCATAGCAGCCCTGTTTGTGGTGGCAAAGAATTGGAAATTAAGTGAATGTCCTTCAATTGGGGAATGGCTTAACAAACTGTGACATATATATGTATATATATATATATATATATATATATATATATATACATACATACATACATACATACATACACTATTGTTCTGTTACAAATCAGGAGGGATGGGGATTCAGGGAAGCCTGGAAGAATTTGCATGAACTGGTGCTGAGTGAAATGAACAGAACCAGAAAAACATTGTACACCCTAACAGCAACATGGGGGTGATGATCAACCTTGATGGACTTGCTCATTCCATCAATGCAACAATCAAGGGACAATTTTGGGCTATCTGCAATGGAGAATAACATCTGTATGCAGAGAAATAATTGTGGAGTTTGAATAAAAACCAAAGACTATTACTTTCAATTTTGGAAAAAAGTTATTATGTAATTTTGCTATCTCTTATACTTTATTTTTCTTCCTTAAGGATATGATTTCTCTCTCATCACATTCAACTTAGATCAATGTATACTGTGGAAACAATGTAAAGACTAACAGACTACCCTCTGTTACCCTCTGTGGGGCTGGAAAGCAAGAATGAGGGGAAATTATAAAACTCAAAATAAATAAAATCTTTCTTAAAAAACCTATGCTGGTGACTAACATGGATATATGTCTGACATTGTTTCATATACATATATATATATATATATATTTATATATCTCACTCTCATGGGGAGGAGAGAAGGAAAGAAGAGAGGTAGAAAGATGTGGAACTCAAAAATTTACAAAAATGTTAATATAAAAAACTATCTTTGCATGTAAAATAAAATAAAATACTATAATTTCCTAGTCTTTGAGAAGTGTTTATTGGATCTGTGCAGTCTTCAATTTCTTTTCTGGATGTCTCTTAAACATCTATTTTATGACTCATTCTGCAAATTTCCTATGAATCAAAGTCTTACAGGAAATTCAAGTTACTGGCTTATAGTTATCATCCTCTCATAATCACATCTGTCAATTCTTCAACACCAATGTTGTTGCCAGGTAAGCCAGGTCTCAAAGTCATCCATGGCATTTGGGTGTTATCTTACTACCTCCTTACTTAGCTATCAATTCCCTATTATCCATTTTTCTTTTGCCATCTTAATGTCCCAAGGTAATTCTCCATACCAAACAAAATAAGAGTAATATAAAAAATTAATAGATTTTTCTTCTCCCTATTGTCAATTATCATGGCCTTATCTCTCTGCAAGGTCTAGTCCTATATCTTCATTGATCTCAATACAGTTATACCTTCAACTTTTTGTTTTGTTTCATTTTTAACCACTCAATATGGCAAATGATATCACCCAAAATTACTTTAGAGGATTTATCCATACTCATATTCATCTTCTATGGACTACTCTACTTTCCATCTTCTGTAGTAAAAAATTCTAATTTAACTGGTCCAGACACTTGATCAGCTTTATTCTTGTTGTATCTAAGAAGGAGCTCAAGAGACTCCCTGTCTCTTAAGGGAGTGACAGACATATCTGTTTGAAAACTTCTTGTGTGAAGGGAGAGAAACATATCTTGTATACTTTTTTGAATAACAATAAGAAGTTTCTCATCATTGCAATCTGATTCTCTAAAATTTCAACCCATTAATGGAACAAATTTAATATATCTACTTGATATCTGCTTAGAACTGACCTATTTTATAAAAATTTCTGTGAGTTAAGATTTCTGGGACCAAAAATGAATATTGACTGGAATCACGTCTCTTAAATCTGTCTAAATCTGAATTTTCTCTCCCAGAGCATCATTGTGTGTCTGGTGAAGAGTGGCACAAGGGTCCAAGGGTATGACATAAAAAAAGATTCCAAGTTCCCAGAAATACAAATGATACTTCTAACATACACAGAAGAGATATGACGCATGTATCAAATATGTAAAGGATACCATATAGAAGAAGGATTAGATTTCTTCTACTTGTTCCCTAGATCAAGGCAGAACTATAATCAGTGGATGAAAAAGAGGCAGAATGATTAAGTGGATAAAGCATTTGACTGAGGCATGTTAACTGTTTGTAAACCTTGAAGACTGATGTAGATGCAAACTATTTAGTAATCTCTATTGTGATACAAAAGGGACTCTGCTAAAAACATATAGTAGAGATCTATTATTGCACCTCCAGGAATGTCTTCATTCTTTCACTCACAAAAATCATTCCAAGGGAAATTCTAAAGTTTCAAAAAAATTTAGAAATATAGAAACATTTTATTTCCAATACTCCTAGGAAATGTTTCCTCTAGCTACACTGAATCCTTCCTCCTATAGTTTTGTCTGTTTTCTTTTTTTTTGTTTGCCTTAATGAAGCTAATCACCATCTTCTATCTAATACTATTTCCTGAATTGTGTCTGATAATGTCAATTATTAAATCACCCTCTGTTGGAATTACAAAGGCAAAGGATCTCAGTATCCTCAGATCTTTGGCAAAAATATTCTCTTTCTTGTTCGACCTGTAGACAATTAGCTGATGAACAGAGTTTAGATAAATTATAGTGCAGTAAGTACTTTTCTGACTGATCTTCTATGTTCCAGAATTACATTCTATTCAGATCCTTTTATATATGTGTGTATGTGTCTATCTGTGCCTGTGTCTTTGTGTGAGTGTGAGTGTGTGTATTAAATGAGATATTGTGAGTAATTAATAATCCATGCAGGAAGAAGTGTATGAAAATATTCTAGCCAAGGTAACCAATGTAAAGCATAAATTAACCTCTTTGAATTTTTAACAGGTGTTGAAAGAGGACACATAGGTACTTTGGGAAGCTTCATTATTTCACCAAATTGTATTCTAACAACACTTTTAATTTCTGGAGCATAGAATAGAGTGAGTATAATCTATCTAGTATAAAGAGAATGGAAATACTTTTTTCCAATATATTCCACACAGATTACCAAAATATTAAAGTAAATAAAGATGTGAGATGAAACATTAGGATTATAATAATCTGAGGGTATTAATGATCAGAATAGGGAAATGATAAATATGGGTCAATATAATGCCTGAGAACATTGAGACTAGGATACAGAGTAAAGGAGTTGACCCTTGGTTTGGCCAGAAATCATAGATCCAGCCCCTTATCCCATTCTCAATAAAATGCCAAAATGAGATGAAAATTATTGCATTTCCAAAGGATTACTGAATTATTAAGCAACCAAAATTAAGGCAGGGTAGGGATTGTGGGTTCCTCTAGACTAGCCCTATAAAATATGAAATGGCACAGAAATAGTCCTAGGAGACAATTTTTTTAAATATATGCATTGAGGGAATTTGTTTAGTTTGACTGTGCATATTTGTAACAAGGACTTTGTTTTTCTTTTTTTTCAAACAAGGTAGGAGGAAGAGAAATGGGATTTTTGTTTATTTAAATTTAAAAAAAAATCCATCATTTGTAAAAAGGTAATACCATTGATTTCCAGATCCACAGTGCCAGGCAAACCAGAGCAATATGTAGACAAATACAAACAGGCAATTCCTATGGCAATCTTTCTCATTCAAAGTCTAAATTCTCTTTCATGCTTCTTTAAATTCCTACTCTATCATTTCTTCTTTTTAAAAATTTTATTTAACCAGCCCTAGTTTCTGGTCCACAGTCTTTTCCTTAAATGATTCATGGTCAAATATTCAAGTTTCTCTTTCTCAGTTCCCTTAACCTCTGTGGTTAAGAACTACCTAATTCTTGATTTCAAGTCATTATTATGAATTTACAAATTGATATTAGTCAGTTCTATCTAGAATTTTGCAGGTCTTTAACCATGTTCCAGGTCCTTTATTTTAACTTTTCATTTCTTATAACTGTTTTAAGACTCCTGATTTACATCTCTTAAACTTTTGATTTAAATTTTAAGAATCTCTTTGCTTTTTCTTCTCTCTTTTATTTCTGAATTTGGGATCACCACCTCATATATTTAGGTTCCTTAAATTCCACTTTAGGTATTCAGGTTCACATCTTAGGCAATATAAACCTAGTTGTCATCTTTTATTTCTGTAGGTGGCATTTTTTTTCAATTTGATTCAGTATTTAATTCAAACATAATCACTTTATATAAAAGTACATGTTTGTTCACTCTGAGAACTTAAATAGAATATATATATATATATATATATATAATATCTATAGATATAGATATATAGGTATATACATATACCTACTCATTCAATGTTTGAAGAGCTACCTAGTCTCTATGGAATTTAAAAATATGTTTCTGATTGTCAATATTCCCTCTCTGTGGATATTCAATTAAGTAGACATTAACAGATTAGAATGAATATTGTACAGCAAAAAAAAATTTTCTTCCTTAAAACTAGTTGATATCCATTGGGGTTTACTCAAATGAGTTTGTTTGATTGCTTATCTCATTATATGAAAGGAGAAAAAATTAAGAACCTAAAGGGGGGGAAAAAAGGAAATAAGATCAAAAGTTATATTCTTCAACATACTGAATTAGAGGAAGATAACACATACCAAATATTTTGAAAAACCAGTGACAATTTAAATTATTTTGATTATGCTCTTTCAAAAACAAATATTTTATGTGATGGCATTGTGAAATAGAAAAAAATCTGACCTTGGAGTCTGGTAGATATGGGTTAGAATACTTGCTCTGATATTATTCTGACTCTGTGACCATAGGCAAATGAACTTAACCTTTTAATGATAGCAAGACTCTTGCAAATCAACTTAAAAACTGCATTATTTCAGAAAATTTTCTTACCATAAGGCTCCTAGACCAGGTTTCTATCTACTATATCATGCTGCCACTCATAAGATATTATAGTCTTTAAGATACTATGGTTTGTTCTACTAGAAACTAGGAGGGATAGGAACTCAGAAAAGCCTGGAAGGATTTGCATGAACTGATGCTGAACGAGATGAGTAGAACCAGAAGAACATTGTACAACATAACAGCAACATGGGGTTGATGATCAATCTCAATGGACTTGCTCATTCCATCAGTGCAACAATTAGGACAATTTTTGGGATAAATGTGATGAAGAAAACCATCTGTATTCAGAAAAAGAATTATGGACTTTGAACAAAGACTAAAGACTATTACCTTTAATTTAAAAATAATCTATCTTATTATGTAATTTTGCTATCTCTTATTTTTTTTTCCTTAAGAATAAGATTTCTCTCTCTCAACACATTCAATTCAGATCAATGTACAACATGGAAATAATGTAAAGACTGCCTTCTATGGGGGGGAGGGAAGCAAGATTAGGGGAAAAATTTTTAAATTCAAAAGTAAATAAATTAAAAAAAGATTCAAAAAAAGAAAAAAAAAGATAACATGGTCAACATAATTTAGGTTGCCACTGGTCTTTCATAGTAGTTTATGCATATTATCTTTCCTAATTCACATAATACATTTTATACATTTTTTATTATATTTTTTTTCCTGGCCTCTAGCCCTTATTTTTTTTCCTGTAATGATATAAAGTCAAACAGGTTCATTTGAAGAAACCCCAGTGGATATATTAGTTAGTTGATAGAAGAGAATAATCTTTGCTGTACAATATTTTCTGTATATATATATATTATATATGACATACACAAGATTGCTAAATTATATATATATATATATATGTACACACACACACATGTATATATATATATATATATATATATATATATAAAAATTATCATATTCCAGTAAAAATAGCTTAAGAACTTAAGGCAAAGATATCTTCAAATGAAAATCAAAGCACAGATGATTTAACAAATCTACACTGACTTCCATTAATTAATTGCTCTAATACTAATTCTAGGTTTAAAATATATTCTGTATGTGATTGTAAACGATTAACTACATCTATATCATATCATCTCTAGGTATTATTATTATAATATCACCCACAATCCTATGGGAAGCATTATAAACAAAATACATTTGGCAAAGGATGTATCATTACTGACAAATCAACAATGAGTAATATAACTAGGAATAATGAGTATAATTAAGACAAGTCAATTTGGGCCAAATACCAAAAAATAATTTTTCACAGAGGAGAAAGATCGTGTCAGTAGTATTCCAAGACAAGTAAATACTGAAATACTTAAATTGGTTAGTATACTCATTTGACCACTTAACAAATTTTGGTGTCACAACTTCTCAATCTTCCAGGTGTTCCTATATGACTATACATTTCAGATGGTGATAATCTTCCTTGTTAGAGAAAGCTCCTTATCAGATGTTCCCTAATCTAATGATATTATGTGTGATTAAAAAAAATTACAGACATCCACAACAAAATTCTAGATTCTACTACCAGCTTTAGTTTGTCTAGAAAGTGGATGCCTTAAGTCAGGATGTTTAATAAGGAACACAGTACCTATTTTTTTGTTTTGGTGGTGGTGGTGGTAGAGGTTTCAAGGCAATGGGGTTGTGACTTGCCCAAGGTCACACAGCTAGGTAATTATCAAATGTCTGAGGTCAAATTTGAACTCAGGTCCTCTGACTCCAGGATCAGTGCTCTATTCACTACACCTCTTAGTTGCCCCCACAGTACCTATCTCTAATAAATGCAAATTCATTAATACATTCATTCAAGATATTCTAGTGTTATTTCTCAGCCAAGTCATGATTTTCTTCATCTACCCAATACTATCTCTGTAATGCACACTACACCAGTTAATCTAAGTTATTTCCTCCCTGACAAACATTCTACATTCTTTTTTTCTTTTCTTTGCTTATGGAAGAGAACAGTGTATATTTAAAAAAAATAATTCAAAAAAGCAAATAATGAATAATAATACAATGAGCAGCACTGATTAAGAAGAATATTCTGATTAACTCATTTTTCTGGCAATTTATATTTAGATAGAAAGCTTGATATTGAAAATTGTTCTGAAGGCAGGTAGGTGGCACTCTGGATAGAATTAGGAAGACCTGAGTTCAAATTTGACCTCAAACTGTAGGACCCTCGGCAAGTCACTGATTGTCTAAAACAAATTGTTCTAAAATGAATGAATACATTTGTCTGTTTAAGACAAGGAACACAATAAAGTCTTGTAGCGCTTCAAATACATTATTCTAAACAAGTTTATAATAAAGCATTTTCATACACCAGAAACTTTGCAAAGGACTTAGAGATATAAAGAGACAGAAAAAAAAAGAAAGTCTTCACCTGAGGAAACTTACATTTTAGTAAGAAAACTAAGTCCTGCGTATTTGCAAGGTAATGAAGAGTAATGGGCAGGGGAGTTGGGTGGAGCTGAGCTAGCATCCCATGGGATCAAGAATGTTCATGTAGGAATTAGCATTGGCTTTAAGCTTTGAGGGAAACTTTCAAAGGGAGTCAGAGGAGTGAGTAGAAAATGCATGCTGACCACAGGAGACAAACAGTGCAAACACATGAAACAAGAGAAGGAATTTTGTGGACAAATTTTTAATAAGTAGATCAATTTAACTGGAGTATAGAATGTGTGAAGGGAATAGCACCTCATAAGCCTGGAAAGGGAGGGTGGAGATAGAAGCAGAAAGGATTTTAAATACAAAATAGAGGAATTTTTCATTTTATCCTAGAGATAAGATTGAATCACTGGAACTTCCTGAACTGGGGAGTGAGTGTTTTAGGAATATCACCTTGGAATCTACATGGTGTATGTATTGGAGAAGAGAGATCTGAGGTAAGGGGATAAATTATGAGGCTGTTGTAATAATGAGAGTTGTTAAGAGTCTGAACTAAGATGGTGATTCTCAGAGTGGAGAAAAGGAGAAAGATATGAGGTGCTATGGAGACAAAATCAGTGAGATTTGGCACAAATAGATATTGGAGCTAATGAAGGAGAATTAAGAATTCAGGAAAACCCATAAGATCATGGGGTCTTAGAATGATAAACTTAGATATGAAAGGCATCTCAAAGGACATACAGTTCAATACTCTCATTTTGCAAATGAGAATCTTCAAAAGTTGTAAAACTGAGTCACTAGAAGTTAACAATGTCACAAAAACAACAGTGAGGAGACAAAGTCCACAGAGTAGTCAGAGTCAAATTCTGAAGAGTTTTAGGAAAGAGAAAAAATAAATAGTTCACATAGAATGAAAACAAAGATATTGGTGGTAGTTTAGGATCAGATAGAGGATTTCAGGATTTTCAATCACTGGAGTTGAACTATTTTGGGGAATGCTGAGATCAAGACCAGGGTTGAAACCAGGAGGGGAATGGAAGAGATTGGAGGAGACTGTTAAATTCTCAGGGTGAGTATTTACACCTTACAGTTAGAACAATTGCTAAATATCAGGGCTTAATTCATTGTTTTATTAATTGTCTAGACTTTAGAAAATGTTAATAACTTAGATTAAACTTAAAAGTATATGTGTGTTGATTGTACATGTTCAACCTAATCAGATTGTTTCCTGACATGGGAGGGGGAGTGAGGGATTGGAAGGGAGGGTGGTAGATAAATGTGAAACTCAAAAGCTTGTGAAAGTATAAATATTGACAACTATCTTTTCAAGTAATTGGGGGTAAAGTTTGGAATAATTAAAAATAATTATTCATCATTAATACATTAATACATTCATTCAAGATATTCTAGTGATATTTCTCAGCCAAGTCATGATTTTCTTCATCTACCCAATGTATATGTTTTAGATCTTAGATGCTAAATTTTTACCAGCACTCCACTGATTAGTGGAGTTCAGGGATTCTTGCTTTTGATATATAATGAGAAACCTTGTAAGAACGAAAACTTGAGAACACATGGTCCTTGAAAAACTAATCTTGGTTTTTGGCCTTTTCTTTTGTTCTTTTCCATCCTAGGTGATAGGACCTCTGATGTCCTGAATTTCAGTGGGTTTTGAAAGACAGGTAATTGAACCTCAAAAATTCAGAAGTCAAAATCCAGGCAGGTTTTGCTTCTATCACAATACTGATGCCTCTAGGAGCAATCTTTGGGAGTTACCTTTAAGATTACATCCCAGCAAAAGAAATTCTCTAGCAATTATACTACATATTGACATGAAGTTGATGGGACCAATGCTATGAAGGAACTAGGCTAAGTTTGAAGCTCACTTTTCAGAGACTGGGGTGATATAAGTGAAAGTATACCCTGGAAGTAATGAGGGAAATACACATGGGCTTTTTCTACCTTTATCTTTGAAATATGCATCCTTTTGTATGTTATCTAATGTTAAGTGGTTAGATGGAATTGGATATTAATCAATGTCTCCCTAACAATTTAGGGGAAACAGCCTAAGAGAAATCTGACAGCAGGAGAGAAGAGACACTTCCCCAACACCTCTCATAGCTATCTTCTGGAACTCTTTAGAGAGAAGTGTCATTCTGGTTATGGAAACTGGTTTACCTGGTAGAACAAATTCAAATTTTAGACATATAGTTGCTTTAAGGAACATTGAGAGGTTAAATAACTTGTTCATTATGATACAGTTAGTATTTTGAAGTAGAAATTGAGCCAAGAATTCCTTGGTATATCCAAAACATTTTCAGGGACTGGTGAAATTGAATTGTTTTCATAATAATATTAAAATGTTTTCATTTCTAACATTGCAAATGTAGATGGACATAAACCACACAAACAAAAGCTCTTGGGGGGGGGTCAATGATTGTAAAAAGTATAAAATGATTCCAAGAGCTTGAGAATCACTGACCTATATTCCACTTCTCTCAGTAAGGACTGATAGGTTAATAAAATATCATAACTATATTTTGAAAATTAGGAAATTGAGATATAGAAAGGGAAAATTATCATAAACAGATATCTTTTGCTTTAGATAAAAACAATTAGATGATATTCAATATCACTTACAAATCAGGGATTAATCGATTAAAAGAAAATATAGCTTTTATACAATGAATGCAATCACATGTTGTCTAAATTAAGCTATCCTCCAACAAAAGAAAATATAAAAGTAAGTTCTTCAGTGCTTTTTACTTTTAAAACTTTAAGCATTTTAATAAGTAGCAACCATGCCATTAATCAGAAAGAAATAAGAAAACTTGAATGTGTTCAGAACCTATAGATCTAAACCAGAAGATAACAAAGCTTCATAAATGTGTTTGTTCATCAAGTTAAAAAAAAAAACAGACTTTGTGTTGCTATCATGTCAATTGGCACCAAACCATACTCAATTTAGTATGACTACAAAGTGAAGCCCATAGTCTACAATGGCAGGGTTTTTGATCACACTAATTAACAGCCATTTTATTTAAAATAAACAGATATGACTCTAATTGCCTTTTTTACATAAGAAAGGCTAGATCTTAAAAGTGAAAGCATGCAAAAGGAAAGATCACACAGACGCCTTGCAAACAGATAAGCAAACTGTGACAGGAACCCAAAGGAAGTTGGAGATGCCTTTGGATTGACACCAAAGAATGGAACAAGTGAAATGGTAGGCTCTTAAGTTTAAAAATCCCATTGTATTTGCACGACATTTCCAAATTTAACCTTCCCTTATTAACAGGTAATATAAAACAATCTATGATGGGGTAGGCAGTAACCATTCTGATAATTACTAATTAATAGGGAATTAATAGTTTATTAAGTCTAAATCATTTCTTCTACACTAACAGACACAGGAATACATTGTGAAGCTGAAAGTTCAAAGATAAAATGGGAACCTGATCATGGAAATCTAAGCAACTTGTTTGAATTTTTATCCAAAAAAATGAAGTAAATCTTCCCTCAGTATCCCAGTATAATAAGGCCCTTCAGTGAACACTGTCTATCACAATAATGTGTTTGTAACTGGTTTCTGTTCAATTCATATGAGTGAAAAGGCCAAGAATTGAAGTAACATGCAAATTGTCTGTTTTCTTTTTCCTTTAAAATGGTTCTTACAGACATTTTGGAAAATCTTGTGTTTGAGATTTTCCACTAATATTAAAATCCTTTGATTAAGAAAAAACACATTGAATAATAATGAAGAACATGATGTGAATTGATTCACAATCAAAATGTATACATATTTCTGAAAATATATATTTATAATATATTCTTTTCTCTCTCTTTCATACACACACACTCTCTCTCTCTCTCCCTCTCTCTCTCTCCCTCCCATCATAAAACAGGCTTTTTAGTATATAAGCTATGAGCAATTATGATGCATTTCACATATTTAAAAAACTGTATTCTGTTAGGTTTCTAAGTCAATAGTTACTATTATCATTACCATCTTTATTTATGTAAAAAAGGTCCCTGTTTGAAAGAATAGATCAAATTGTCCTCTAGAACAATAGAGGTGATTATGGATCAAAGAAGATAGCCCAAGTTTTCTATGATTTTTCTTATTCTTAACCCATTCATATCAGTTACCAGGATCTTAGAATTTCTTATAAGTTCAGAGATGACAAAAAATTAAAAGATATATGATTATTTTCTTCAGACTCATGAAAAATAAATTTATTACATAGCACTATGTCTTTAACAATGTTCATTTTTTCCCCTCAGAATATTTGTGATATTCATGTAAAATAGTTTGATTTAGTACATTGTATTGTAGGTTTTCCCCTCTCAAACTTTAAGGCTCTCCAGCTGCTTTCTCCTTTGCTGAAGTAAGGACACCCTAAGTAATGTGCAAACAAGAAAATTAAATGAACAAAATTTTAATTCCATTACACTGTCAGCTCTGAAAATCAGGACAAAATATCTGAATGGAGGTCAAATCTTTTTAAAGGAAGTTATCACCTCACGCTTTTTCATCTCAAAGCATGCCATGTGATGATTTTTAATGTACCAATATTACTTATACAGCTATTGTCTGTGACCCCAAAATAATTCTGAACTAAGAAGAGCAGTCCTCCCAACACCACTATTACCAAAAGATTTACAATAGAATATCTTAAAGAGAAGAGGAGTCTTGGTTATATCGACAGCACCATAAATTTAGCTTATTCAAAGAATAATTATTTGATAGTGTAATAAGTTTTATATATTTAGATTTATATACTCTGTATGAAAACCATTATAAAACCATTTCATTCTTTAAAAATACACAAGTATCAGATCTGAGGATCATCTTCAAAAGGGAACTAAAGCTGGATATTTTTGCTTTCTTTGCCACGACTTTTTTTATCTTTGCTAAAATAAAAGTCTTATTAATCAATACTTATCAGAGTGTACCACTCTATAACCACTTATATACCAAGAATAATGTCAAAATAATTTACAATGTAAGAAAATTATGTCTGTGGGCATAAACCGCCTTAAAGTCATGCTTGACTAAATCCATCTGGATGACACACCCAAAGTTAATGTCATTTCAGATACTGAATTCTGTCATGGGGGAAATTTTGTCTGTAGGAAAATTATGTATGATTAATACTTCCTAATTTGTTAATATCTTATTATGTAAGTCATTGGATTAAGATTTGCTATTGACTAGTTCATGTTTTCTTGTGCACTTTATCCCATATTAACTTAAAAGAACTTCACTTGAAATAATGTGATAAATTATGATACACCAAGTTAATCACTTTCATATTGGAAAAGCATTCCCTCAAAATTATGTCAATATCTAGTATATTAAATATATGCAGTTAATCCATCAACAAGATATAGTAAAGTGCCTACCATATGCTAGGAACTTGATCTGCAAATACAATTTCATTGCCAAGAATCAAAACTTTAAGATCATACTTGACTCCTCCTCTTTTCCACACCCCACCAAGATTTCTACTTATCTTGTTATTTAATTTCTTCTTTCACATCCATTCAGTTATCATCTCATATCTGAACAACTGCAACCCTCTGATAACTGACCTACCTGCCTTTCCATCCCATCACCATCAGATTAATCTAGAAGCACTTCTTTTCTCACCTCGACTTGTTCTTAATAAATCTTCTAACCGGTTACTGCAGCCATATCTCTCATCCTGCCATAATTCTGTTTTGTCAGAGTTCCCAGAATTGAGAGAGCAATATTCAACAGTGGCCTTCCAACTAAATTATAAGTTCTTAAATGATAAGAATTGTGTCTTATACCTTTTTTACACTACCTTGCATAATGATTTGAAAAATGTATATTTATTGTGATAATAAAGATAAAGCTACTTGGCAGCTCATACTTTGATCTTTAATCATATTATAAATAGTAAATAATAGGAGCTGTCAATCAGTAATAGTTAATGGGTAAATAAGCAAATAAAGCACAATAAAACAAGAATAAAATTATTCTGGATGAGGCATTCTTTGGGGACAAAATAAATATTTCACAAATCTAGGGAAGATGAAGAAGAAATGCTACAGAGAGGCCAACTGTTATATACTAAAAGCTCATAGCAATCTGAATGAAAGTGTTATCCATTTCTTATGTGAAATGAGGAGCAAGGAGAGAACTGGTCAAATATTTGTTGAAAAGCTGTATAATTTACCTGATGAATTTTCAAGGATATTTTGAAGTTTGTATTTGTAACATACTATTTGTCATCTGTTATTTTATAAAAGATAGTGACCTTTGGTATATAATCCTTTTTATTTGATCATGGGATAAGCTGACAATTTTAACCACTTCCTTGTATAATTCTCATTGATCACTAAGTCCTAGTTCTTTAATGATAACTTTTCCCAAATTTAATGACATGAATCCTGAATGACTATCATTATTGTCTTTTTTCATAAATAAATCTACATGATTCAGCCATTTTGGAGGGTCTTTAACCAAAATATATATATATATATATATATATATATATATATATATATATATATGTATATATATATATATATATATATATTTTATAGTGCATTTAGAGTTGCCCATGATCTGACTCTTGAATTTTAATCAATCCATAGGTTCTGTCTGAATATAAATCATTCTATTTCCATGCAACAAATCCAGTGGTGTATTCCTGTCATCTGTGTTTTCTAATGCTTTGTGAAGTGAACTGTTTGCTCCAAAAAACTGTTATATAAATTTTAACTTCCTTATTGTATTCTCTAAGAATATCTATTAATTTTCTTCCTCATTTTTGATAAAGAAGAATCCATCTTTTAGATATGACTTGGGGCAATCAGTCATATAGTTTGTGTGGGGTTTTCATTTGACCCCTACATATTGGTGACTAATAACATGATTATTATATTTACTATTGCTGTTGTTGCTATTTTCATCCACAATTTCTATTCCTAGTGCCAATGATCATGTGTTAATGTTAAATAAACATCAGGTAAATACAAAAATAGAAGAATAATACTATCTGGGAAAGGATAAAAGTAAGCAGAAACATAAATATCGAACCCCTATCACCACAAAGTATGCTTCCCAAAAAGCATTCCCTAGACAACTTATGCTACTATTGGAGGTCTTCTAATATACAGATATTTCCTAGAAGTCTAATTCTTGTTTACTTGTCTTATTGAAGGAAGAGAAAGGAAGGACTAAAACAGACTTAATTAAGAACAATAAAAAGAAGTGAGGGGGGAAAAGATTAAAATCTTCCCTTTAGAGGTGGATGAGAAGAATAAAAAGAATCCCAAGTACATGTTTTTGAAAGAAACAATAATGGGAAAAAGCAATGATTTGGAGCTTGGGGACCTGGATAAATTATGTTACATAATCTCTCTCAGTCACATTTATTTTTTCATTCTCTTAAGTTGAAAGAATTGAGCTAAATGATCACTAGAATATTTTTATGTTCGCAATAAGTGTATACATATATCTCTTGTTTTTGAATTTTGAATATTGCCTTAACCAGATAAATTTTGAATTTTCTACAATCTGTATTCTAATGCCTAATTGAAATATGGTTACTTCCCTGTAGCCCATAGGAAAAAATCAGTACTACTCAATAGCTATATGAAGAATAATAAGAGAGATTATTTTCCAAAGTAACTCCTTTTGCTTATATGGACAAATCAAAAAATTTCTTAGGGCTAGTTATTCTTCCTTTTGAAAGAGGGATGCATACTTCTGGCACTGAGAGTTACCATAAACTAGTGTTTTTAAACTTCCAAAAAAATTTCAGATGAAAGTGCTGATTTAGTGCAAAGTACCATTTTTGTGATATACCAGAATGCTACTGTCATAATGTACAATGTTTTTCTTTCCATTGAAATCTATCAGAAAATAACAGCATATACAGAAAATTACATTTGACCAAAGCTGCTAGTTGATAGCAGAAATGTGCCAAAAAGTCATATATTTTGCTAAAGTACTAAATGGATGTATTAGAAGGAAAAAAGAATAACTAAACATTTCTATGTCCAGTGCTTTTAAACAAAAATGGTAAAATTAAATGGTAAAAAAAGGCCTTGGAACAATTTAAAAATTGAATTTATGCCTGGCCAAAACAAAAAACTAGAAGATCTGAAATCAAAGTTCTTCTAACATGTTTATTTATGCATAGATTTTTTTCTTTTTTATGGTTGCATACTAAAAGCATTTTATGAATTACTACTAAAATATTAATTATTAATGTTGAACATATTTGTTTTTCTTATCACATCATATCCCTTAAAGCTACTTACATAGTTTATTGTTTTTTATATTTAAATCCTAGGCAGATTTTCAGTTTTACATTAAAATTCCTTAATGAACAAGTCTATTATTTTCTTATTTATTCTTTTTACAGCATTTCTCCCTTAAAATATACATTTTATGAGGTTTTCTAATGTATTGTTGGTTATATGCTATACACAGAATAGTCTCTTACTAAATGTGAAGTGCATTGAAATGGATGCCTCAGGGAAAAAGCAAGGGTAGGTGAAAGGAGCACTAGGACATGAATTCAAATCTCATCTCAGAGGCTTACCACCTGTTTGACCTTAAATTCTCAATAACTCCTCAGGTAATTCATGTAATAACCAGGGCTTTTCCTTATGCTTAGTTTAACTTTAAAACTTGAACAGTAAGAAAGGTTCACATATGAAAAAGAACAGTATATGCTCAGAATTCATTTTCCTGATCATTAAGTGACAGTTTGTTCTGACAAAGAATGAAAGATTAAGTAGAATTCCCCAAAGCACAGAATAGGGAAATCAGATCAGTTTTCATTCAGTCAAAATAACATATTGAGGACTATTTTCCTCATAGATTATTCAGTCATGTTAATGCTGACACCAAGTTTTTCTAAATCGGAGATGTCACTCTCTCAATTTCCCACTATTACCATTTATTGAACATCAATAGGGCTGTACCTAAAACAGTGATAATGTGGCAACTGGTCAGTTGGGAAAATAAAATTTAAATGTAAAATACTGCACAAAGTCTTTCATTGATTTTCAAGAATGTTTTTAATCTGACTCCTTTCCATGAAGGTCTCTTTCCAAAAGTACCTATTTGAAAAAGCCCTGAAAATTCTAAATTTAGAGCTCATACTTTCTCAAAAATTAATATTTCAAAGCCATTTTCATTCATTTGCTATCTGGTTGTCATTCTACTTGGCAATTTTATAGAATGCATCTTGTAAAGAACACTATAATAAAAATAAAATTTACAGATGTGAATTACTGATACTATTTCTAAATAGAAAGTTAGAGTGGGAAAAGTTCAGGATAAATATTTCTCAGTAATTTTCTTGATAGTTGTTATTTTGTAGGGAATCAATTCCTGATGCACTGTTTTGGTCAGAGTCTATGCCAACTCTTTCATAATAGGTAAATAACTGAGAAAAAAAGAGTTAAGATACTAACAAGGGAAACTCAAACACAATTACAATGGTAGTTATTCCCAGATATCACTGACTCTACATGAGTCATTTGAGTGAACTTCCTCATTTTTCTTTCAAAAACAGCAGGGTGTGTGTGTGTGTGTGTGTGTGTGTGTGTGTGTGTGTGTGTGTGTGTGCTTGTATGCATGTTTTTTTAAAAAATTATATAAATAGAACTTTAATTCAGAAAGTGCTTTTCTTTTACCAAAAAAAAAAGAAAATGAAAAAATGTGCAGAAACTTCCCAGAAAGTCAAAGTAGCAAAAACAAGTACATGTATTCAGCTGTACAGTAGTTTCTTTTAGTGAAAGTTCCTTGTGATTACTCTCAATTTTTCGACTACAGAAATTCGATCCTACCATGGGCATTCCCCTCCTTTGTCACTTTAATTCTATGGATTGAAAAGTATCATAATTTGCCCCTTTAGATGAGGCACAGATTGAGAATAGCCTTTTTTTGAAATGATACTGAAAATCAAATGAGTAATAATTCATTATTTTCAGTATCATTCTGTTTTACAGTGGTTTGATAGAAAGTCTCCTTTAGAAAGTTGTCTCAGTTATTACCTATGAATTTTTTTCAGTCTCTTCAATGAAGCTCTCAGAGATATAGTGAGCTATAACTGTAACAGCATTTTTTCCTGGTATAGTTATCAGTTTTAAAAGGATTATTAACCAAAAACATTTCTGTAAGCTATCCAATAGCTTAATGTCTTGTGACAATATCTAGGTTATTATGAATCAAAAAATCAAATTAGTATGAAAGTAAAGGAGTATAGTATCAATTTAATACTTTATTTCTCATATCTCAACTTCACAGAGGTAAAAATTTTAAAATATTTGACATTCTATCCTCAAATATTCATTAATCACGTCCACACGATACACAAAATCCTGGAAGTTCTCTTGCTAAGTTCTTTTATAAGACTGGTTTCCATCTGTGAAAATAAAGTGCTTATGGGGCAGCTAGGTGGCACAGTGGATAAAGTACTGGCCCTGGAGTCAGGAGTACCTGGGTTCAAATCCGGTCTCAGACACTTAATAATTACCTAACTGTGTAGCCTTGGGCAAGCCCCTTAACCCCATTGCCTGGCAAAAAACCAAAAAAAAAAAAAAAACAAATAAAGTGCTTATTCAGATATTCATTACCCCAGAGATGGGTTATTATGTGAGTTGTCCATGTATATTTGAAGTTAGTATATGCTGCTGACCTGAAAGTACTATAAATTGAAAATAGACTACATACCACTAATATACACATACTACCTTGGTTATGTTGAGGGATTTGGACTCAAAAAGATTTACAAAGGAGTAAATTTGAGCTAGTCATCATATCTTCTACCATAGTTCACATTTAGTCTAGCTATACATATTTAGTTCTTTTTATCTTTTCTTATAAGACAATCTGTTCAGTTCATTAATCATCCATGCTGCTTGCCACCTTACTTTCTCAGATTGGCTTACTAGTAATATTATACGTGAGATGAAGGTAAATTTTCCCAAAAGAGTTTCCTCTTCTCTTATTTAAAAATGATAATTTTTTTCTACTCAATCCATTTTGTAAAATTTATATCCAAGTTTAAGTACATTAAATTTGTTGTTTTCTTCGGGTTTAAAGCATAAATTCTGTCTAAATTGCTTTTCACTACCTTCCCTATTTTATTTATTTATTTATCTATTCTTATTCATTTATATTATCCCTATTTGGGATAATTTTCATATATTTGACTTTTATGGAATGAATAACAAATTAAAATTATCTTTCTAAAAGATTCTAAATAAGAATGTCAAGAAGATGGCAGAGTGAAAAATGGTAAAATTCAAAAGAATACTATCCTTCTCTTGATTATTTTTCTATATAAATATACATATATATATAAAAGTATATCTTACATATTAAATATTACAGATATAGCTTTTTTGAACATTATATTGTACATTTGTATGTATTATCTTTTCCATTTGACTGTGAGCTTCTTGAGCCCAGGGACTATTTTTGCCTTTCTTTGTATACCTAGTAACTAGTAGAGAGTCTTGCAACAATTACTGTTATCCAATCATTTTTCAGGTATATGCAACTCTTCATGACCCCACTTGGCAAGGATATTGGAGTGATGTTGCTATTTCCTTCTTCATTTTACACAAGAGGAAATTGAGGCAAACAGGGTTAAGTGACTTGCCTAAGGTCACCCACTTAGTAAGTGTCACCTTTAAACTCAAGGAAAAGAGTCTTTCTGTCTCCAGACACAGCATTCTATACACTATTCCAATCTAGCTGCTATGGGGAAAAAAAATTACACATCAGTAATGACCGACCCATGTACTTGCTGCTGTTGTTGTTCAGTCATAGTTTTTGATTCCTTTGGGTTTTTCTTGGTAGAGATACTAGAGTGGTTTTCCTTTTCTTTTTCCAGTTCATTTTATAGATGAGGCAGATAGGATTAAGTGACTTCCTCAGGGTCATACAGCTAGTAAGTGTCTGATGTCAATTTGAACTCAGGTCTTCATTATTCTAGATCCTGTATTCTATACACTGTATATTCTATACACATCTAACAGCTAGAGTAGATAGAGCAGTGCAATAGAAATCAAGAAAATTCATCTTTATGATTTCAAATACATCCTCAGACATTCACTAGTTGCTTGATTCTGGGCAAGTCACTTAACCCTGTTTGCCTCAGTTCCTCATCTATAAAATGAGCTGGAGAAGGAAATGGCAAACCACTCTAGTATCTCTGCCAAGTAAACCCCAGATGGGGTCATGAGTAGTCAAACACAACTGACATGACTGAATATGCAAGCAAGCAAATAGGCAAAAGTAGAACATTTAAATGGAATACAGAATTTGAGGGAATAGGTAATAGACATAAAAAGTAGCTGCTATTTAACTAGACAAATGAAATAATCTATAAGGAAAATTTTCAAAATATGAATTACACATAGGAATTGCTTAATAAAATGAACAAATGAAATAAATGTTGACTTGAACTGTGCTTTAAATTCAATAAACCTGTGATCTTGATAATTTGGATCGTCTATGTTGTGATAAAAATGGCAGTCATTCATATTTTCTCATCCTTCACATGCCATCCATTCCCTCTAATGAATACTCTGAGTCTCATCCTGTTCAGGTTGTAGAGCTGCATAATTTATCCTTGGATACAAATGAAATTATATTGGTGGAAATAGATATTAACTCTCATAGATCCATGATTTCAATCTTATATTATGCTCTATGAATCCTTCCAATTCTCTCTGCATTACTTGAAACTGAATCCTTTGAGAGTGTGATGTTCTGATTTTCAGCCACATAAGATCACCATGAAAATACATGTAATAAAGAGGGGATTTTGTGTCATCAAAGATGCCATTCAAATTTCCAAATGCAAGTCAGACCAGTCAATTGTTTTTTACTCAGTTCCAGACCTAGATCAATGATAGAAACACATATTAATGAACTATGTATAATCTTATGGAATTCCTATTCAGTGATATAGATAATAGAAATGAAAGAGATAATATGTGGTTTTGTATCCATTGGTATAATCATCTACCCTAAAAAAAGTTCACTTCATAGTTCCATCACTTTCTTTATGATGTTTTTCAAATAACAAACAGCATTTTTTCACCCTCTGAATTACCCTCCTACTCCAATGGAAAAACTAAAAAAGAAAAAGAAAAATGTTAGTAACAAATACAGTTATGACCCAATTGATCTGACTAATGGATCTCATGTAGTAATCATGTAATAGTTCTTCATATATATGAATTCATATTATTTCAAGTTAAAATTATGTGAAATATGATCAATGCTACTAGTCAATAGGAATAGGTTTATGCATAGTCAAGAAAAATAAATTCCCACATTTGTCATGTCCAAAATCACATATCTCCTTCTGCCTCTTAAGTCTATCACTTTCTGTCAGGAAGTGATTGTGTTCATCAGAGTTCTTATGTCCTTACAATATTTTTTTGTTATTATTTAAATTGTTCTTATTAGCATTTCACTCCGAATCATTTCATTCAAATTTTCCCAACTTTCTCTGAAACCATGCCTTTGGCCATTTCTTACGGCAGAACAAGTACTATATTGCTTTCTGTATTGGATTTAGAAACAACACTTCACACCATAATAATGATGTGAAAGAAACTAGAGGAGAAAGAAAGAAATTAACTTTCAGATCTCTGGATAGGGGAAGCCCATAGAAAAGAGAGAATCACAGAAGATACAATAAGTAATTTTCAAATGTAGAAGAATAAAGTCCAGTTCCTAATTGAGAGTTAGAGAAAAGTAACAAGAAGTTTTCAAAGAAATAATTCCAAGTTATCAATACATATGAAGATTTTCCTTCAATCACTAATAATTTGAGAAATGCAAATAAAATCCATGGGTAGAGCCAGAAAGTACATTAGAAGTGAGGTAATCCAACAACCTCATTTTAGAAACAGAAACTAAGGTTCACAGAGAATAAACAAAATAGAAAGTGAAGGACATTGTCTATTATATTTTCTATTATTTTGTAATCACCTATACCTTGAAATATATTGGAAATAATTCCCTTGAACTTCTTAGAGGTAACTAGATAACCCAGGGGAAAGAATAGGCAGCTTGGAGTCTGAAATACCTAAGTCTAAATCTATCCTTAGATAGTTATTAAGCTATGTGATCCTGGACATGTCACTTAATCCTATTTGCCTTAGTTTCCTCAAATGTAAAGTGAAGGGGGAAAAAATGAAAGCTACCTTCAAATTTATTGTAAAGATCAATGAGACAAATAGTAAAGCACAATACATGATTTGCCACATATTGGATGTGATATAAATGTTAGTTATCACAAGAACTTTTAAACAGAGTTTTCCATAGCTAAAATAATTATACAAATGATTGGGAATTTCCTTATGATTGAGTTACTTTTGTAAATTATCAACATGGTTTCTTGAAAGGTTTTGTCTTCTATGTTTCAGACCCACATTGAGGCAGTGGTAGCCAGTCAATCTCCAAGCATTGGCCACCTATTACTTTAAAATGTCTCCTGAAAGAATATTTGTTCTGTATATGCTTCCATGTTTAGCTGGAAGTAAGGAACAGACTACTGCCTGAGTCACTTTGTAATCAAGATTATCTTATATTTCTTGCTTAGGGATTTAATAAAAAAGATTTTTAGTTTGTTACTAGTATGTTTTTTTTCTTAGCTCTGTAGTTTGCTTATTTCTAGCGTTCAAATATTTTTTAAGAGTTGTAAAGCCTATCTTTTCTCTGCCTTCTATAATTTCCAAGAAGTTATGGTACCTTAGAATCTGAAGGGGGGGGATGGTGATTGTTTTCTACAAGACTCAAAGGAGCATTTCACATATTACACAAAAAAAGGAGAAATCTAAAAGCCAATGAGCTAGGACTTCTTGTTTTACCAACAGCAAAATGGCTTCACAAGTAACATTAGGTTATTCAAAAATTGGCCCCTAGTGACAGAATGAAATTACTAAACAACAGACAGAATTATGTTTCATTCAATGCAAAATTTAATTAGTTGAATTTTGTATTAAAATGTTTGAAAAATAGCCATGATTTTGTTTCTCCTCTATGTACAACTTAAGCTTATATTCCTGATATCTTATTCTATTAAAAAAAGAAAATGTAAATTACCAAAATCTTAACTTAAAGGAATCTATAATGTAAATTACTCTATATGTTTATGGAATTATTTTCTGAGTATGAGAAAAAAAGAATAAAAAAAGTCAGATTGATGGGAATAGACCACATTTTCCTTTGAAAAAAATGTATATCTACTTCCTGCATTGGAAACTTCCAGTTGAAAATTCATGTCCAAAATTTTTTCTAAAATAGAATTTATATGAATTAGAAGAGAAGCAAAAATTACCTCAGGCTTACTGATATATACTTTGCCACTCTGTTTTTGAAAGAGGCTGATTAAAGTCTATGGAGGATTTCTTCCACCTGAACAGAGAGGGAATGTTTGCCACTGGATTCCAAGACTATAGGTTATCATCAAGTTTTATAATACCTACTTTATTATGATAGTAACTGACAGAAAGAGATGGATAAGTCTGCCCATCCAGAGGAGTCATTTTACCACTGTTCCTTATTTTTTTAAATATTGAAACTCTCAATATTTTGGACATTCTTATTTCAAAATAAACAAGGAAGGCATTTATAGAATGAATATTCATTCAGGAGGCATTTTAAAGTAATGTGTGTTCACTACAAAAACTTCTCAAAAGAAATAGGAGATGACTGGAGTTTGCTTCTGACACTCTTACTAAAAAAAAAACAAAACAGTATCTGACTATTAGCTTTTTTCCTCCTAAAATTAAGAGACTCAAAATAAAGTAGTAAGAAAGACATGAGGAATAATTAGATTTAACTCCTCTGTAATGAGTTTAAAAGGTCAAAAATAATGTCAAAAGATTTGAAGGAAAAATAAACAAATTTTAATAATATTTACATTTATTTTAAGATTAAATAAATGCTTCTTCAATACCAAATTCCTTCGTTCATGTTATGGGGATCTCTGATACTCTATTTACCTTACATTCTCTAGAGTTCCTTCCATACAACAGACAAATATGAATATATGAACCACCTGCAGTGCCAACTAGGAATCTGCCATCAAATATAAAAGGCCAATTTGAACTTACTATTGCAAAAACTACCTACTTAATCTTTGACTCCTGCCAGATGGAAGAGCAGTTAAATAAAAGGGCAGTTTGTAAGCACCACCATTTTAGTGTCTTCCTTTAGCTTCAGATCTTTTTTATCATTTCACCTATTCTGTGGGACCAAATGCAAGCTGTATCCTGTATGACAGAAACAAGTATGCAACATAGTTATCTCAATTGAAAAAACATATTCATATATAAAAAGAAAAAAATCACTTTTATATTATAAAATCTCTAAAAAATTTTTTATTGAAAATTAAAGAAAGGTAAGGTTGAGATGCTAGTACACAATAGTTGGTGTGATAATGCATCACTTGTCTTCGGGGCAAGCAACTAAAGGTCATTTGTTCTTTGTGGCAAGTGTTGAAAATAGTTTACATTGATGGTCTAACTTAAAAGAACATCAAACCCCCTTCAGGCCAAAAATGACCTTTTTATGCCAACATGGAGATCTAAATCTCTTACTGAGAAGAGGAAAAAAAAAGTGTTCTCTTTTTTTTTATTTGCTTCAATTCCTCCTCAAATTCATCTCTTATACGAATTGGACTAGAAAACTAATTTCACATTTTGTGGGCCTTTGTGTACTTCTTCCTAGTTCAACAATCACAGCCAGGTAGCAGGGTTGAAAGAGTGACTGAGTGGGGCAATTTTCCAAGCCTGTGTTTCGCCAAGTGAAAGGGTGGAAGTGTGGGAGAGAAGAGAACATGATAACACTGCTTTAGGAGGGGGAAGTGCTTTGATTCTTCTGGGTTTGAGTAGGCTTGTATGATGCTATTCAGCCAGCCAGCAATAGTAACTGGCAGAATACCAAAGTCTAACTAGAGAATGCCTTCCTCAGAAAAATACAGATGTGAAAAAAGGAATGAGCAAAGAGGTAGGAAGAAGTGGTAAACTAGCTGCTTTAAATTTTAAAGCAAGCCATTCAAACTTGAGGAACCTATACATGATGGTCACTAGGTGACTAATAGCGACTAAATTGTCAATCTGAAGTACATATATTCAGGTAATATCTTCTCTTCAGCTGCATGTAAGAAATTGACAGTTTAATGACACCATGGCAAGAACACTGAACTTGGAGTCAGGAAAACCCAAGTTCAAATCTAACCTCAGATACTAGCTGTATGTCCTTGGGAAAAATCATTTAATCTCTGTGTCTCAGTTTCCACAATTGTAGAATGAGAATAATAATAATAATAATAATAGAACCTATCTCCCAGAATTATTTTTGAGATATTGTTTGTAAGGCACTTAACACAATGTCTGGGACATATTAGATTCTATGGAGAAGGTACCTGTAGTAGCATAATAGGTATCTATAAATTCTAGCTTATTATTATGAGTATTACTATTAATTAATATTATTGCTATTATTATTACTGTAACAATGATGCCTTCTATACACAGTAAAAATTATGGAAATTTTTTTCATCCTCCTAGTGATACATATGGTCTCAACAATTCTCTATATATTTCTACCTCCCATTCTAGTTGGGGCTACTTTTTTCCTAAATTTTTTTCAACACAGTGAGTATACTTACCTCCAAATATGCATAGATAAAGATATAAATAGAAATAGATAAGGAGCAATCAAGACAGGAAGAGATAACCTGTACAAAAGCAAAGACAACAGATGCAAAGAAGAGCAAATAGGCAAATTTGACTGAAATATAGAGTGCATGCTAGAGAATATGTGAAATCAATCTTGAAATATAAGTTGGAGGCTGATTGTGAATAGCTTTAAATGTCAAACAAAAGAATCTATATTTTAGTCTAGAGGTTCCAAAGAACTACAAAACTTCTTGAGCAAGTGATCACATAGACCTCAATTAAAGTGGAATATGATGGTCACAATGATGAGAATAGGAAAATTATTGCATATGAGAAATGAAGGAGATTGATTAGTCAAGGTTTGACTCAGGTTCAGTCTCAGTAAGAATAGAAACAGATTAAAAACTTAGTTTAATTTTTTTTAGTTAGAAAAAATTTGTTTCAGTTTTCGAAGAATTTTGCTCCTCAATTTTCCAAGGAGTGGAATCAAGTGAGAAAATATATTTTCTAAATGACAAGTATACTAAGGTTAAAAATGCCATTTTAAACCATTTCATCTTTTAAAAAATAAGGAACTCCTTGACTTTTTGTTTTAATAATAGTATCTTATTTAAGGAAAAAATTATTACTACTAAGCAAGCATATTTTGAAACAGGTATGAAACTTGTATGCTTAAGTATAGTTGAGACCAGAGCAGCTATTTATTTCCACTTACACAGGGAAATTCAGGACAAAATTGGTTACATGGGCAACTCATAGTTTCTTTTGGAATAGTTTCATGGAAATTTGTGCTGTATTTGATACACACACCATATTTTTTAATGGTGTTGTGTGGGTGGGTTTGGAAGAGCATGAAGAATTTGAAATTCATATAAATGTCCAAAATGGACATGGAGAAATTCTCTCATTTCCTTTTCATTGTCTATTACTTTTTCCCCCATTATGAGTTGTAGCTGGAAACTCTATTATACCTTTTTAACTTATACATTATTAGGGGATCTCTAAAACACATGGAAACAAATGAAATAACTAAAACAAACAAAAGAAATTCATTCCAAACCAAGCAGACAGATCAACAACCTAACTACTGCATTCATTCTCTTCTATACCCTAGTATAATCGTTACCTCCATTGTCATTCAGAAAAAAAAATAAAAGGAGGGAAAATTCCTCAACATATTTAGTACATTAATACATTTTTTCCTTTCATCCTTTTTTGTAATAAAAAAAAAGAACAGGGATGCTATCTGGGTGGTATCCATTCACTTTGGCTTGTGTGTACTTCGAGTAAAGAGACTTTAGTTAATGAAGAAATTACAGATTTCTTAGTATAGTGGGTTTTGTGATTTACATTTGTGGTAAAACCCCAGGCAACTGATGTGTAACTCCAACTTGAATTGAGGCCTGACATGGAAATTTTCCTTCATCCTTACCACTTATGGCAGTATCTAAAACATAGTATCTGGGAAATATCCAAGAACTTATCCCTTCCTAAGAGAGCCCTCCACAGGGTATTTTAGCTATATGTTATTATTCATCTACAAGATAGTCAGAAGTCTAACTTGTCCTTCCTCATCTTCCTCCAAACTACCAATATAACTAATTTAACATTTTAATGGGGCTATAACCCATTTTATAGTATGATAATTATTTGCACATAAATCAGAAATGTTCAATGATTCAACAACCATGTATTAGACACCCATTGTATGGTAGAAATGATTTAAAAGCTAGATCCATAAAGAAAAAAATTAAACTACCCCTGCCCTCAGGGGTAGGATAGGGCAGGAACATATTCAGAAAAGCAAATTGAAAGTGAATATATGGGGGTATCAAGGAAAGTCTTAAATAAGAAATGACAACTGAGTTGAATTTTAAAGAAAGTTAAACATGCTAAAAGGTGAAGACGAAAAGGTAATAGATTTCAGGTATGAGTTAGAGATGAAATGTGTCATACCTGGGGAACAGCAAAAAGAGCAATTTGAATAGAAATCTAGAAGGAAAATAATGTGCAATAAGTCTAGAAAGCTAGACCAGATTGTGAAGAATTTTGAATGTCAAACAAAGGTTTTACATTTAATC
This sequence comes from Macrotis lagotis, assembly GCF_037893015.1. NCBI lineage: Eukaryota > Metazoa > Chordata > Mammalia > Peramelemorphia > Peramelidae > Macrotis > Macrotis lagotis. The sequence goes on along the minus strand of NC_133664.1, from coordinate 186,997,376 downwards.
CTAAAGTAAGAAGAGTTTGTTGAGTAGTGAAGTGACTTGGTTAGAATGACGTTTTAGGAATATCAGTTTGGCAGCATGATAGACTATGTATTGGACTAGAGGTAGGAGAACCATTGAAGAAGTTAATATAATAGTCCAAATAAAAGGTGATGAGGACCTGAGCCAAGGTTGTAGTATGTGAGCAAAGGGAAGAGAATTAATGAAATCAATGTTGCGGAGGTAGAATTTATAAAGCTGTGTGGGGATATATAATAAGGAAGCTAGAAAGAGGTAGAGGATACATATAGAAAAAAGATATTTTGTGAGAGAGAGAGAGAGAGAGAGAGAGAGAGAGAGAGGATACAACCACATATGGGAAGTGTGAAATGGATGATCGAGTAAGTTAGACTAAAAGGAGAGGCTAGATGTTAGAAGAATCAGGAGAGAGCAATGTATGGAAAAAAATATCAGGGAGGACTAAGTACATAGAAAGAAGGGACTATCAACATGCAAAGAATTATATTGTATTCAAATGTTTGCAAAATGTTTTACAAATGTTATCTCATTAGAACCTTATAAAACCTCTCAGTGGTGCTATCATTTTACAGATAAGTATATTGAGGCAAATAGCGATTAAGTGACTTACCCAAGAGTCACACAGTAAAAATTCACTAGAAAAAAAAATCAGTATTTTAAATAATCATTTTAAAGGGAAGCTGGCTTCATCTGAAGACAAGATTAGGTTTTTTTGGTTTGTTTTTCAAGAAAAATCTTTGTCCAATAAACTATCTATTTCTAGATTTTCATTCTGCCTGATATCTCTTCCATTTTGTTCTGTCCATTACTTGGAATCCCTATCCCAACAATCAGAAAACACCTATAGTTTATGACATTTTAGAATGGAAACTTCTAGTTTTTTCACCACTTAAAAGTCTTCCTTCCTCTTATGTTAATTGAGTTATGTCCATTATCAGTAATACTTATTCAGTAGCTACACTAACTAAATGGAACCATGGTATCATGTATCCAAGAATACATGATAGATTCTCTCTTTCTCTCATGGCCTAAAAAAATGATTGCTGATAAATGCTTAACAATCAGTTCTCAGAAAAGTATTATATATATTTTAAGATTAATCTGCATTATTAACATTTTCTTCATCACTAAATTTTAGACAATTAACAATAAACCAAGCCTTGGTATGTGGCATTTGCCAAATTCTAAGATATAAAGGATAACTGAAAATTGACCAATTGGCTCTTCTAATGCAATACAAGCTGGATCCAGTCTATCTATCTATCTATCTATATACATACATATCTGCTTGAGGACAATGAGATCCATGGTCTTTGATGAAATCCTTGACTGAATTCTTCTTTGTCCCTTCCCAGGCCTATATACACCTAGGGTGTATATTTTGGGGGTTGTGACAGGTTATCCTAGTATAAAGGAGTCAGTGCTAGTCCCACTATGAGGAGATAGATGCCCTGACCTAGTTTAGGGGCATAACTCCTGGGTCATATTACAAAATGAATGACCTTCCCACTGAGAAGTTCTAGCACCCTTCCATAGTTGCCTCTGCTTCCTTGAATGTTTAAAGTCACTATAGACATACCCCAAACAAATAAGAGAACCTATTGCTTTGAACATTAACAGACCCATCTGATTCTTCTGTGAAGTGTTTTTAGTCTTTGACAAAAGACAAAGGGAGCATGGCTAGGCATAGTTTAAATTCCAGGTGAAATGAGCAATTTGATTGGGGAGGGATGATATTTCAAATATAATTCCATTCATTTCATTTAACATTCAGAAAACAAGTGTAAGTTTTTTTACACTGATTTCCTCTTTGGCACAAAGAGATGTTTTGCCTTTTCATTTGTTCAGTATTTGCTGCTTCATGTTACTGGCAAGAATATGTTCAAAGGGAAACTATGACCTAGCAAGTGGCCACATGTCTGGTATTTGTTTACTGCTTTAGAAGTCCAAGATCTTCACCCAATTTAATTGCTTTGAAGCAATAAGTTATAAACAGCAGTAGTTAGGGTGTGTTACATACAAAAACACATACGCTCACCAAATCTTACTGCCTCCTGAGATCTTTACTCTTGAAGACCTCAACTTAACTAATAAAATTCATAACACACTCAAAAAATCTACTATGATCCTATCCTTGAGAACATAATAAGATCTTTTAAAAGGTTCTAAAAGGAGCCTAAATATGTACCAGAGAAAACTCAGCACCTGCACTATATAGCCAATCACATTGTTAATTTACTAAAAGCCAGGTTCTAAAGGAAGCATACTTTGATTGACTCCTTAGCATAAGTTGCTAAATATTCAGGTGTTCATGCAAATTATCATCTTATATAGAACATCTTATATATTATGGTTCAAGAGTCACTCAATAGACAACAGAGAAGAAGGGAACCATATCGTAACAACTATAAGCAAGAACAAGAGATAATAAATAAGATTAAATTTATGGAAGAAAGATTGAAAGGAGAAGGAACCCCAAATAATAGCCTATTCAAGAAGTAAATTTTCTAAGTAAAAGAATGAATGATTAGAATATTGTCAATGGGGCAATAAAATTATTAGAAAATAATTTAATGGAAAAAATTAAAAATGAAGTATTTGTTATAAAAAAAACATAGACTTGAAAAACAGCTGAAGAAGAGATCATCTAAGATTTACTGTATTAACCAAAAACTATGACCAAAGAAAAAGCATGAATACCTTATTGGGATGGAAGAAATCATAAAAGGAAATATTCCAACTCTATTAGAATCATTAGGTGAACTGAAAATTAAAAGAATCAATGATAGACATAAAACCCCAAAAGAAAATCCCCATAGATATCATGATTAAAATTAAATGAGAAAAAAATACTGCAGGTAACCAGAAAAAATACAAGTACAAAGCTACCAGATAAAGTATTACACAAGACTTGACAGATGACACTATAAAAGAGAAGAGAGCTTGTACATTATACTCCAAAATGTAAAAGATAAAGATTTCTTGCTGTCACCTCAGCTCACAGTTATGCCCCCCATTAGAGAGATGAACTCTCTAAGATCAGGATGGAGTTTTAGCTTCCAGATATGGGCTATAAAAGTCATCTATCTTTCTCTTGAGCAGTTTATAATATCACCCAATACTCTTGTGTTACAAAGGGCACCAAACAGCTTAAAAACAAGATCAGTCCCAAGCTATTAATTATAAAATTAATATAAAAATCTGACCAGTATATTCTAACAATTATTAAAAACAAATTAAAGGAAGGCAAGGGTAAGGTAGGGACTGTTCCTCCCTCTTCTCAAGTTTTTCCCCATGTACTCCTGATATTAGAATAAGAACTTATATTCCCATGAATATGAAATCACACACCTTTATGTACACTCCTCTCCTTCTCTCTCCTCAAGCTGTGACATAACTGGGAAAAACTACAAATCCCAAAAGACTTTTTAGCCAGCCTATCCTTTGCCCTTGGTGATTGCATTCACCTTCATAAAAATTTCATCCCTTGGGGTGGCTAGGTGGCACAGTGGATAGAGCACCAACCCTGGAGTCAGGAGGACCCGAGTTCAAGTCTGACCTCAGACACTTAAAAATTACCTAGCTGTGTGACCTGGAGCAAGCCACTTAACCTCATTGCCTTACAAAAATCTAAAAAAAAAAAAAAAAAAAACAACAACAAAGCAAAACTTCATCCCTTCATCCCATATTCAAAGATTGGTTTGTCCTAGATGATTATACAGCAAAGAGAAATTTACTACAAAAAATATGAGATGAATGAGAGAAGAGAAATGAACATATATTCAAATATAGTACTTTCAATTATTTCTGATGAAAACATGAGATGAGTAGAAGACTGAAAATCAAATACCCAAATCAAGATAAAAAAATCAAGATAAAATCAAAGATAAAAAAGATAAATTCATTTTATTCCTTAAAAATGGATATGGGGCAGCTTGGTGGCACAGTGGATAGAGCACTGGCCCTGGAGTCAGGAGGACCTGAGTTCAAATCCAGCCTCAGACATTTAATAATTACCTAGCTGTGTAGCTTTGGGCAAACCACTTAACCCCATTGCCTTGCAGAAAAACCTAATAAAAATGGATATAGGATGATAAAGTATTCATATTTAACAGAAAAATGAGAAAAAAATTTTTCCTCCATAACCACATTTCCAAGGGACACAGTGGATTTTAATACAGATAGCATGGGGGGGGGGGTTCTATTTGATGGCTTTAAGAGAAGAGAAGGAAGGGAAATAAGAATATACTAAAGGAGAAAGGGGGAAAGGGAAATGAACTCACTGTGATTGTTTTCTACCTATCCAAATATGATTTCTTAAATATCCAGGAGTTTAATTTTCCTTTGGCATCAAAATATTCCTATGTTCAGTCTTTGGTTTTATCCCCCCAACTTCACTGAACTTCACTTCATTCTCTAAGAAAAAACTTAAGTATCTTGCAAATTTCTTTGAATTTAACATAAAGAGCCCATACTCTTGTCTTGTAGTTACCAAAACATCATATATGTGTCATAATATATCACATATCATGGATATCAATTATTTTACACTATTTATCTTTCTCATTCAGCAAGTAGTAGTAGTGATGGTAGTTGTAGTAGCAATAGTAGTTTGTTGTTGTTGCTGTTGTTGCTGCAGAAGAAAAGGAAGTTATATATAGAATTTCCATAGCTCTTCCTCAAATCAACCCTAAAAGTTACATGTTCTTTTTAAACACAGAAATCATTGAATTCAATTTAAAAATTCCCAAGTTCTCATTATATGTTCATATAATAAATGGCATATTTGCTGACCTCAAAGAGCTCACACATGAGTGGGAGGAATAAAACATAAGCAAATAACTATAACAATAGTAAAATATAATTAAATGAATAGATATTAAATAATATCAAGAAAAATTCAAGAAGAAAGGCATCACTTTTAGATGGTTGCATCATGGAAAATTTTATCATAGAATTGATATCAAAGCTGGGGCTTTTAGGAAGAGTATTCCAGTGGATAAAGACATTGAGCGAGTCTATTACAGAAATGAAAAGACAGCATGAGAAATAGGGCAGAGAAAAAGAAAGGGAATGGTTATATGGGTTCATTTTGGCTACAACATGAAAAAGAATCATGAAGATAAGTATGAAATAATGTTGAAAAGACCACTTAGAATTAGTAAAGAACCTGAAACATCAGGGTAGAGAGTTTGTATCAATCCATGCAACAAAAATTTTAGGACAGAGAGCCTTATGTGTGATACAATAAATTACTTGGAATTACTATTACTGAGTTCTTTCAAAGTGATGTCTAAAAACATAAAAATTCATTAAAAAGTATGGGCATTTATATCCTGGGAATCAGCAAATGCTAAATATGAAGGCTTAATTATTTTGATAACTGTCTAAACTAAAGAAAATGGAAAAATTGTGACAATGCTGATTAAAACTATGTCATGGATATATTTTTCACCCAGAAAGTTGGTTGTTGAACATTTACAACCCACCTCTGAAATAGTCTCCCTTTTTTGCCTCATTTAAAAAATCTTCGTGGCAAGAATAATCTGAGCATCTGAGTAACTGTCATTTACTTGAATATTACATGTGTAAGTAAGCAATTTATCCAAATGCACCTTAAAAAATCTTCCCTTTCCCAATAGCAGTTTGAAGGAATGGTAAACAGGTGGACAAAGGAAAGAAAAAACATCACTGGGGTTATGTTCTAGATCAGAGCACCTCATTACTCTATAAAATTGACAGCAGATTGCTAACTTTTTAAAATTTTTATTTTCAAAGAGCATTTATTTCTATTATCTCATTTTATCCTCACATCATAGTGAGATAGAAAAACTGCATATTCTAATCAACATTTTTTAGATGAAAATGAGAAAAAAAAGAGGTCTAGTAACTTACCTAAAGTTATGCAACAAATCAGTATTTACCCCCAATAGCCACCCTCACCAGCACGAAAATCACTAGGCCACAGAAAGAATCATCTTAGACAATCAATAAAAATGATTACAGTTAAATTTTGTGCTTCTCTTAGTGAATTATGTGTTTCACAAAGCAATGAATAAACTTGCAAATAAAACAGGACTTCTTATTAAGTGAAAAAGAGATCATCTAAAATTTATCATACTAACCAAAAATTATGACCAAAGAAAAACTCTGAATACCATATTGGAAGAAATAATAAAAGAAAATTATCTAAAGCTATTAGACTCATTAAGTAAACTAAAAATTAAAAGATTCAGATATAACACATACATCCATATACCCATATATATGGTATATACAGATCTGTGTATGTATATATTTACAGATATAATACACCAAAAGAAAATTCCCACATATATTATGGTCAAAATTAAGTCAGAGAAAAATACTGTGGGTAATCAGAAAAAGTACATGTACAAAGCAAAGAAGTACATTGTTACTTGAATTCCAATATGCCATACATAAAAGAATTATATTTCCCCAAAATCTACCAACTATATAGAGAAAAATAAATTCCTTTATCACTAAACTGGAAAATAATAAGAAGCCTATACTTCAAACTGATATTATGGAAGTATCTCAAAAATATATTCACAAAAAGAATGATACAGAGGCTACTAATTGTACTTTCATTCCAGGAAGACCTAGATTCCAATTAACACAATTTTGCGTGTGCCACTTGGAAAAAAATCAATCTCTCAGTGTATCTAAGATCATAATTCACAGATAAATTGCCAACACAATTAAATCCCATGTTCAGATTCCTCCAATAAGAAAAGGTTTGCATATTATCAAAAGCATAACCAAACTTTTCTCCCAAAATGTGAAATTTGGATATCAGTTCAGAATATCCCATATTGAATCAACTCTCCCTGAACAAAGGCATACAATAGATTCTATGATAGTTTATAAATTGGACACTTGAAGTTTGATTAGTTTTATATGAATTGTTATTGTATTATCTTTAATTTTTACAGCAACTATTTATAAAAAATAAGGATAATCTATGAATTATGCTTACCATATCATTATATTCTACAATATAATCTGGATAATTTAAACAGGGAGTAGTAAAGCTGCTATCAAATTTTAACTGTCAACAAATTAATGTTATTGTCCTTCATTTTCACAGAAGACCAGGACATCAGGGAGATAATGCCATAACAAGCACATGAATTGGATTTGAGTGAGGGGTACTAGGCTAAGTCCCCAGTCTCACTTTCTCCTCCAGAGTCATCTGGATCCAGTGGCAGATGTGAATCAAGATGCCGAGAGAGATGGCCCTGGATGTGAGGCAATCAGGATTGTGACTTGACCATGGTCACACAGTTAGTAAGTGTCTGATGCTGGATTTGAACTCAGGTCCTCTTGACCTCAGGGACAACACTCTACCCATTTCACCACCTAGCTGCCCTGTGAATAAATTAGTATATCATCAATTCCAAATCATAGAGTTTAAAGAAACCACTAAAATATCTGGCTCACTGCTCTTTCACTAGATATGAGACAGATAGACAAACAGACATACAAAGACAAAGAACCCCATAGTAACCCCACAAAAGTAAACATTATTTCCAAATTTCTCTGGGTAATTTAGTATGTTTAATTTTTTTTAAATTGTAGGCCACATTACATATGAAGAAATAAGGAGGTATTTGGGGGGTAATATTTAGATTATTGTATTCAGTTTTATTTCGTATTTCCAAACAATAGTTAAGGCTTAATTGTGGTTTCAGGGTAAATGATATGAGCAGGTTCCAGACCATATTCAAAGTCAAATATCAACAAATATATTTTACAATATTAAAAAAAACACCTGACATACCACCATGTGAGATACTACTCTAGTTATTACTTATTAACTGCAATAAAACCAAGAACTAGAGAACAGATTAAACTTTTGAGAGTAAAGCTCAAATGGAACAGCATAATATAGTTGAAAGAGCATTAAATTTGAGGTCAGAAGACCCAGGTTCAAGTTCTATTTCTGATTCTTGCTTTGTGTATAAACAAAGGCATTACTTAAACTCTCACAGATTTGGTTTTCTCAAATGTTAAATGAGAGGATTCAATGAAGCTTGAATCCACAGAAAATATGTCTAAGTAAAAACAGGAAAACAGTTAAGATTTGAATATGGAAATGATTCTTATTTCTTACCGATTTATAATTTTTAAACTTCATCTCACATATTCAAACAATAAAGAATAAAGAGTGACTATTCTATGATCTATTCTTTAACTTAACGTGCCACCCTGAGCTAAACTATTTATTTACATGAAAATGGGTCTGAAACCCTCTGGTCTATAACCAAGAACAGCTGAAATACTCTGCCTTGTCTATAATCTAGAAATTAGGAGGAGATGGGGAAGGAGGAAAAGTAACCAAGTCTTTATAAAACATCAGTTTTCATTTTTGAAAGATTCCTTCTTCTCTAAGAACTTAGACCTAAAGGAGAATATTAATGCAAAAACATCACCAGATTATATAAATTTTGTGAAAAGTCAAATTGGTGTAGAAAATCTAGCACTTACAGTTTTGTCTTAAATATCAAGCTAAAAAATAATCAGAGGAAATGGATCCGTATTTTACAACTTCCTTTTATAATACCCCTCCCTCCAAAAGAAGTTATCCAGCTTCACCTACAAATTTCAGGGAGGGAGAAGTCCAGAAATTCTGACAGTCTGGATCAAACTACATAGGCTTCAGTGTTTCTAGGTATACTATAGGAGTAGGGTAAACAAAGTAAAACAATCCCACATAGACACACACACACATACACACACACACAAACACACACACACACACACACACACACACACACACACACACACACACACACACAGATTTTGACCAGTTTTCTGTTTTGCTGGTAAAATGTCCAGAATTATTTAAGAGTTGGAAAAATAACAACAAACCACACCCTTCAGAGGTCTCCAACATGAATTCCAATTCCACCATTGCTTTGTGCCATATTGCCAAATCCTACTTTAGAGTACAACTAATGGAAGGAAAGAACTCCTGAATAGCGTCCTGAAGTGACTTTACCCCAAATAGAGCCAATTTTTTTTTAAATGCAATCTTCTTTTCTAAAACTAGTCTTTGCCCTGATGGTGACCTCCTATCTCTTGTCATCACAATTAGAAAAACAGGATTGTTAATTTATGGGTCAGGAAAGTATTATGTATTGTCATTTATCCTGAAGAGGATGCCAGTCTCTGTCCCACCTTGAGGTTCAGAATAGAATAGTAGGGAAAAACTTAAAGCACTAAGATGACATTAAACTAGCCCTTTACATATACTGTGGTAGTTGAACTGAGAGACCTTTTATGGCAAAACTATGCAGCTCTGAAGAGTCTGATATCCTGGGTAGTTTCCCCTGTGTGTCTGTATTCCCCTTGTATTTTATGTTTCTGGGAAAGGACCTCACACATTGGACCGGGCTGCTAGCTACTTGAGATCTTAGGCAAGGAATATACAAAGAGGCTCAAAAAGATTATAATAGCTATGTGCTCGTTTACTAAGCCTTTCCCTATTCCCTCAGGTTTACCCATATCTGTGATGACAAAGTAGTATTGATAATCAATGAGCCCAGGATTCTTGTTCTTCTAATTTCTTAATCTCTCTTCCTTATCCTTGTCCATTCCCCCCACTCCGATTTCACTTGCCCCTATCTAACCTCATAACTATTGTCCACCATTTTAATGCTTCATTAGTTACCAAAGTTCTAATTATTACAAGGCAAATGACATTTCAAGCTATTTCCTGCAAGCAGTGACTTCCATATCTATTCCTTAGCTCATTGTTTTTCATTACCTCCTACCCTCAGAATCATATCTTCAGTGTCCCTCTTCTGAAACAACTCCGCCCATTTAGTCCTTTCAGACTGACTCAAATTACCCTTTCTGCTGTAATAACTGCATTCTATACTCATGGTCTCAGTGTCCTCTGAGCTGCTACCCTCAAGCCAATCCTGATGAAAATATTCCTAGTTATGCCTGTATTAACTACTTGCCACAGAATTCCTTAAACTCCTCATCTTCTCTTCCTGACTGGCAATCCTTCCCCCTGAATGATTCTCAAGATTTAATCTCTATGCTCCTGTTCCCAGTCCACTGTAATTGGATTAAATTGTGAAATAATGATGATTTCACCCACCACAAATTTCTGATGCAAAATAATCCTTACTAGCCTCATCTTAAAAAATGATCAAATATCATTGTTATTTCAAAGTCAATACAAAAGAAAATTTCAAACTTCTGTTTTTGTTTTGTTTTTAATATAAAGAACTCCTATGAGAGAACAGGAAGAATGTTGAACCTAGTGTTGCTATCTTTGGACTAAAAGTTCAATGTTACAAAGTATAAAGTTGAACATAATGATGAAATCTGTTGCTCTAATATCTGTTCAAAAGGCCTTAGCAAAATGAAAACATTTGATAACATCAAACCACCCATTATGACTCATGTCTTCATGAAATTCATCTCCAGCACCATCAGTTTCTCAAGTCTCAATTTTTTTCCCTGAAAGAGCAGAGATTTAGTGGACTGCTGATAAAAACCCCTGCTGATAGAAACCCCAAAGCCTAATGCTAACTCTGTCATCAATGCACTTTAAGGCAATGTCATACAACACAATATTTTTATTTTTCTATCTGTAAAATATTTTTATGCAGTGAATTGGTCATTAACCATAAAAATATCAAAATTATCCTATTAACATTGTCAATCAGTTGTGTCCCTATCACCTTCCTCAAAAAAAGTTTCTTTTGATAATTATATTGTATTAGGTTTTAGTTCATTTCTGTTTCATATGGGGAAAAATTAGGATAAAAAGAAAATATATCCTATTCTCAAACTCCTAAAACTTTTCCATGAAATAGAATTGAAAAAATGAGAAAAATCTTAGACATGGTGATATAAATACAGGGAAGTTTAAAATCACACATAAAGAAAAATTGTGTGGGTTGAAGGGAAAAAAAAACAACAACAAAGTTTTGTCAGAATGGAAAGAAAACAAATCCCAAATCTTGACAGCAAAATAAAAGCTAAATTCTTCCTTTTCCTTTCATAATGGCTTCTATTGAGCTTCATCCTGACCTTTCATTACTTTCTCAATGCTGAAGAATATTGCCTTTCAAAATTTCATTTTTTGGCTCTTTGTTCTGGTCCTCCTTCTCCTATTGTTAGGAATTCTTAGCTACTGTTGTCCCAACATGTCATGCACAGTTTTTTAGTTTCTCTAAAATAAAAACAATGCCAAATAAATAAATAGGCAGAAGTCTGACAAATCTCTCTTTGTGAAATGTTTTTAAAAGTATTTTTTCTTCTGAAACTACACCCCTGAACAGAATAAAAGAGGAAACCAAGGTTGTACCCTAGAAGAAAGGATAGTTGCTGATAATTTCCTGGCAAACAGTAAAACATTTTTTAAAAAGTTTAATCAATCTAATCAATCTAAAATCAAAAACCCTGATCAGCTACAATGTGACCTGTGAGTTTAAATACAAATGAGAATACTCTAAAATGATAACAATTCAATAAACAGATTAGAGTGAAGAATTATTGCATTATCTAATTGATAATCTTCATAAATCAGTTTATATCTGCAATGAAAATAAGCAAGACATAACAGTGTGCCAAAAGTTTATCCTTATAAATTAACTCATTTTATATATGCATATATTATATAATATATATATATATACATACGTGTGTGTGTGTGTGTGTGTGTGTGTGTGTGTAAAGCAACCAACTACATGAAGGAAACATTGACATACTACAAAAACAGGGCCTTATTAATAGCACAATTTTATCAATGAGTGTATAAGCTTCATGAACTAACACCATGATACCTAGAGGTGAGAGTTTACTGTTTTATACATAGTGAGCACAAAACAAATGCTTGTTGAAGGGACTTGAACACGCATGAAAATCCATGATTAAAAAAAGACATAAAGAGTTGATGAGCTCTATTGCTTAGAAAATAATGAGTGAAAACAAAATAATAATTCTGAAAATAAAAACTGTAGTTTTTTGATGATTTTAAAATACTGATAAAAAAGAGTTATAAAATTAAAATGTTATCTTTAAGAATTTTTTTTTAAAACATGAACGAAAACTTCTGATCAAGATGGCAGAGAGAAGTCAGGAACTTTGTAAATCTCCAGTTTCCCTCAGAAACAACATTAATCAAACTTCTTAGCAGATTTTGGAGTGACAGCAACCAGAGAGAAACATTTTGGAGCAAGGATTGTCATTGAAGAACTAGGGCATACCCAGGAGAGAGAGTAGAGAACCAGCATACCAGCAGCAGGTTTAGACTGGAACTAACCTGAGATCTTTGGCTATGGGAGAAATTTTTGCAGTTTGGGTTGCATGGTGGGTGAACTGGGAGAGCTCCATTGCACTGGAAAATTCCAGAGTGGGTGCTAGGACCTCCATTCAGATAGCTGCTTGTCTGGGAAGAGGAACCTGATGCTGAGCTCCTGGGGTTCCTACCAAGGAGGGCCTGGCATTCCCAGAGCAGAAAGGCCAGAGACAGCTCTAGGTCTTCCTACCTTTCCCAACCTCTCATCACTTAAAGTCCAGAGAGAGTGAAAGCCTCTGGCATTCCTTTCCAGTTAGTTCACTGAGCAACCCACTAGGTTTCCTAACATAGATGGCTCCTGGTCAGTAAGCAAGCCTCTAGGGTTCTCAACACCAATGGTCTGTAAGTAAGCCCTCTCCCAACACAAGAAATTGAGAAAGATAACAAATCCCAAAATGAATAAGGAAGGTCAGAGAAAAGCAGAGTCTATTGAGAGTTACCCTAGAGAAAAGGATGGTTCAAACATTAGCTCAGAAAAGGAGGGTAGAAGGGATGCTACAGGTGCAATTTTGGAGGAGAATAAGAATTGGTCTCCAGCCCAGATATCTTAGAAGAGCTCACTCAGAAAGAATTTTAAAAATCAAATAGAAAAATTGCTAAAAAGAACTGAAAGAGGAAATTAACATCTTGTAATAAAAAGTGACAGAAGAAAACTAATTCTTTAAAAATATAATTAGGGGGGTGGCTAGGTGGCGCAGTGGATAAAGTCCCGGCCCTGGAGTCAGGAGTGCCTGGGTTCAAATCAGGTTTCAGACATTTAATTATTACCTGGCTGTGTGGCCTTGGGCAAGCCACTTAAGATAATTTAAGAATTATTAGACTACCTGAAAGCCATGATCAAAAAAAAACCATGGATATCATTCTTCAGGAAAACATCAAGGAGAATTGCCCTGATATCCTGAAAGCAGAGGGGAAAATAGTTATTGAAAAACAATACTGATCATCTGCTGAAAGGAATCCCAAAATGAATACACAAAGGACTAGTGTAGCCAAACTGCAAAGTTATCAGATCAAGTTGAAAATCCTGTAAGCAGCCAGAAAGAAATAATTCAAATTCACAGTCAGGAGTACACAAGACCTGGCTGCATCAACATTAAAGGATCTAAAGGTCTGGAATATGATATTCTAGAAGCAAGGAAGCTTAGATTACAATCAAGAATCAACACCCAACAAAATTGAACAAACTCTTTTAGGGAAAAAGATGGACGTTTGACAAAAGGCCACAGTTGAACAGATAATTTGCCCTTCAAATAGGAGATTAAGTGATATGTGAAAAGATAAACAAAGGGAAAAGAAAAAGACAGATATTCAATAAGATTAAACTGGTTACCTTCCTACTAGGGAAAAAGATTCTCATAACTCTTGAGAATCATAACTCTATTAGAGGGAGTATATTTAGGCTGAAAGTATGAACATAAACTGATTTTGATGGAATGATTTTTAAAAAATTAAGACATTAAAAAGGAGGGACACTGTAATAATATTGGAGGAAGTGGAGTAAATTATATCACATGAAGAGGCACAAAGCACCTATTGCAATAGAGGGGGGAAAGGGAGGGGCTAAGAAATGCTTGAATCTCACTCACTGAATTTGGTCCAAAGAGGAAATAAAACATACACTCAGTTCAGTTTAGAAATTTATCTTACTCTTCAAGTATTAGGAGGGGAAAATAGAGGGCTGGGAGGGAAGAAGGAGGGAGAGCAGGAAGAAGGAGGGAGAGCAGGAAGAAGGAAAAAGGAAAAACAGGGAGGAAAAGGGAAAGTGGCTGATAGAAGGGGAGACAGATTGAGGGAGATGGTGTTCAGAAGCCAAAAACTGGTGAAGAGGGTTGGGTAAAGGAGGGGGGGAAGAACAAATGGAGGGGAGATAACAGGGAGGATAATTAAAGAGTTAGTAATTATAGCTGTGAATGTGAATGGGATGAATTCTCCCATAAAACAGAAGTGGATAGAACAGTGGATTAATATACTGCTTACAAGAAATATATTTTAAGCAGAGAGATACACCCAGAGTAAATGTAAAAGGTTAGGGATGAATATAATATGTTTCAACTGAAGTGAAAAAAGTAGTGATAGCAATCCTTATCTCAGAAAAAGCAAATGAAAAAGTAGATCTCACTAAAAACAATAAGGAACGAAACTAATCTTCCTAAAAGGTTTCATAAACCATGAAGCAATTTCAATACAAACATGTATGTACCAAATGGTATAGCATCCAAATTCTTAGAGAAGCAAAACTATATCAGAAAACTCTCCCTCTCTCAGAATTAGATAAATCTAACCATAAAATAAACAAGAAAGAAGTTAAAGATATGAATAGAATGTTAGAAATGTTAGATACAGTTGATAATAATAATATTGTTTGTCCTTTATTTTTAAAGAAGACCATGACATCAGGAGGGTGATGCCTTGAAAAGCACTTGAATTGGATTTGAGTGAAGGGGGGGGGTGGTATCTGTGCTAAGTCACCAGCCTTACTTTCTCCTCCAGAGTCATCTGGGTCTAGTACCCAGATATGGATCAGGACAACTGGAGATAGCATGGATGCAAGGCAATTAGGGTTAAGTGATCAGTATGACCCAAGATCACACAATTAGTAAAGGTCAAGGGTCTGAGGCCAGATTGGAACTCCTGTCCTCCTGACTCCAAGATCAGAACTCTATGCACTTCAGCATCTAGCTGCCCTGGTGATAGAAAGGTATATACCTTTTTCTCTGCATTACATGGCACCTACACAAAATGAGCATTATTAGTGTATAAAAACTGTATGATCAAATGCAAAAGGGCAGAAATATTAAATGCATCTTTGTCAGATCATGATGCAATAAAAATGCATCATGATTCAAAATATCATGATGCAAAAAATTCAATAAAGGACGATGAAGAGATAGACTTAAAATTAATTAGAAACTAAATAATCTAATTTTAAAGAATGAATGGGTCAAACAACAAATCATAGAAATAATTAGTATTTTCATCTAAAACAATGACAACAAGGAGACAAACATACCAAAACTTGTAGGACACAGTGAGAGCAGTCATTAGGAAAATCATATCTCTAAATGCTTACATTAATTAGAGAAAGAGGAGGGCAATGAATTGGGCATGCAATGAAAAAAGCTAGAGAAAGAACAAATTTTTAAAAATCTCCAATTAAATTAAAGGAGAAATTAATAAAATTTAAAGTAAGAAAACTATCAAACTAATAAAAGTGAGTTTTTTATGAAAAAAGAAAACAAAAAATAAACTTTCAGTTAATTTGATTAAAAAAAGAAAGAAAATTACCAGTATCAAAAATGAAAAAGGGGCAGTTAGGTGGCGTAGTGGTTAAAGCACTGGCCTTGGAGTCAGGAGTACCTGGGTTCAAATCTGGTCTCAGACACTTAATAATGACCTAGCTGTGTGGCCTTGGGCAAGCCACTTAACCCCATTTGCCTTGCAAAAAAACCCCTAAAAAATGGGGAAAAAGGGAATTCATCATCAATAAGAAGGAAATTAAAGAAATAATTTGTAGCTACTTTGTCCAACTGCATCCCAATAAATTTTCAATCTAAGTTAAATATAAACTGCCCAGGTTAAAAGAAGAGGAAATTAAATACTTAATAATCCCATCTCAGAAAAAGAAATTGAACAAACCATCAATGAACTCCCTAAGCAAAAATCTCCAGGGTCAGATCGATTTACAAATGAATTCTACCAAACATTCAGGGAACAATTAGTTTCAATACTATATAAAATACTTGAAAAAATAGGTGAAGAAGGAGCATTATCAATTTTTTTATGATACCAATATGATGCTGATACATAAACTAGAATGAGTCAAAAAAGAGAAAGAAAATTATAAATCAATTTCCCTAGTATCTATCTAAAAACCTTCAATGAGCATTATATGTAATGAGCAAAAGCTAGAAACATTCCCAATGAGATCAGGGGTGAAACAAGGATGTCCATTATCACCATTGCTGATGAATATTGTACTAGAAATGTTAGCTTTTGCAATAAGAGAAGAAAAAGAAATTAAAGGAATTAGAATAGATAAAGAAGGAACAAAATTCTCATTCTTTGCAGATGATATGATAAAATACTTAGAGGAACCCTAGAAAAGCATCTAAAAAAACTATTTTAAACAATTAGCAACTTTAGTAAAGTTGAAGGATATGAAATAAGCCCACAAAAATCATCAGCATTTCTATATATTACTAACAAGACACAGCAACAAGAGATAGAAAGAGAAATTACATTTAAAGTAACTGTAGACAAATACAAAACACTTAGGAGTCTATCTGCTAAGGCATATTCAGAAACTATATGATACTTTTCACACAAATAAAGTCAGATCTAAATAACTGGGCAAATTTCAGTTGCTCATGAGTAGGCCAAGTTTGTTCAACAAAAATAGCAATTCTACTTAAAGTAAGTTGCTTATTCAATGTTATTCCAATCAAACTTCCAAAAAAATTACTTTATTGAGCTAGGAAAAACAGTTACTAAATTCATCTAGAGGAACAAAAGCTCAAAAAATATCAAGGAAATTAATGAAAAATGTAAAGGAAGGTGTCCTAGCCATACCAAATCTAAAAATCATAATATAAAACATCAGTCATCAAAACTATTTGGTACTGCCTAAGAATTATAGTTGTGGATCAGTGGAATTGATTAGTTGCAAAATAAACAGTAGAAAATCACTAAATAATCTGCTGTTTGATAAATCCAAATATTTTAGTTTCTGGAATAAGAACTCATTTGTTGATTAAAAAAACTAGGAAAACTAGAGAAACTACATATAAACCAATATCTCACACACTATACCAAAATAAAGAAAAAATGCATACAGGATTTAGACATAAAAGGTGGTATCATAAGTCAAATAGGAGAACAAGGGACAATTTATCTGTCAGATCAATGAAAAGGGGAACAGTTTATGACCAAAAAAGAGATAGAGAACATTGTAAAATGCAAAATGGATAATTTTAATTACATTAAATTGAAAACTATTTGCACAAATAAAATCAATGCAACCAAGATTAAAAAGAAGGCAGTAAGTTGGGAAACAATTTTTGCAACTAATATTTCTGACAAAGGACTCATAAAATACATAGAGAAATGAGTCAAACATAATAATACAAGGCATTCCCTGACTGATAAATGGTAAAAGGATATGAATAGGCAATTCTCAGATGAAGAAATTAAAGTTTATAGCCATATAAAAATGCTCTAAATCATTATTGACTTGAGAAATGTAAAATAAAGTACCTGTAAAGTACCACCTCAACTTATCAGATCTATCAATGCACTAGATATCTAATCCGCAATTTATGGTATTAGCAAGTTGCTTCAGGATCTGAGAGGTTATGTGACTTGTCTATGGTAACAGACCTAGACCTGACCAGATCTTTCTGATTCAAATAACTGCTCTTGAATCATTATACCACATTGCCTCTTGTTGAAGAAAATTCTTTGGAAATATTAAAAAACCCTATGTAGATATAATTTATTACAAGTGACAAAAACAAGTAAATCACTATAAATTGTGATGACATGCTACAAATAGTCTATCTCTGTAACATTATGTCCTTCTGACTACTAAGAACTAGGACTTCAAAAGATCTTCTCTGTCTGTCTATCTATCTATCTATATATCTATCTATCTAATCTTAAAATCTGTCTCTGTCTCTCTCTGTCTCTCTCTGTCTCTCTCTCTCTCTCTCTCTCTCTCTCTCTCTCTCTCTCTCTCTCTCTCTCTCTCTCTCTCCTTGCCTCTATCTGTCCCTTAGTCTGTCTCTGTCTCTCTTTGTCTCTCTGTGTCTACCTCTCTACCAGTCTCTATTTCTGCATCACTCTAATTGTCTCTCTCCCCTCTTCCCTCCTTCCATGACAAGATTCCTATAGTAAGCACTTTTGAGTTCCTTCCAGGCACAATGCATATACCTATGTCAGGATAAAATGAAGAAAACCCTTCACTTGTAACTAGGCAACAATTTAAAATAGTTAATGATTATTTAAGTTGATTTTGTTTACTTAACATTTAATAGTTTCTATTGCTTACTACCATTCTACCATTTAATTTATTCAAATTAAGTGAGTAAATATTTAAATAATAACTATTATTCAAATAAACTAAAATAAAACAATTGTGTCTCTGTGAGTTAAAGTAATAATCATGACAACTTTGACCACTAACACCCTCAGACGATGATGTAAAAGAAAATAATACAAGACCCAGAACACAAGTTTTGGGATTAGTTATATTACATAATGACATTTTTAAAAGTCAATAACATCTGCTTTACTGCTTTACAAAAAAACAGAGAACTTCTCCATTTGACTTGTAGTTAAAACTTGAAAAATGTGTTATCTCCCTCATTAGAATGGGAATCTTGGGAGTAGGGATTGTCTTACTTTTTTATTTGTAACAAAGCACTTGGCACAGTCTTTTACATATAGAAATTTTATCTTTCAATACTCAATAATAACAAAGTACTCAAATGCATTATCCATTCACTCATAAAAATTTGTAATGTATAAACAAATAGATATATTTTTGCTTGTTTCCTCTAAAGATTATTTCCTAAAATATGAACACAGAGCAATCACAGAAACAAAAGTATTTTGAAAACATATATTTCATTTTTTTGTTTTTTGCAAGGCAATAGGGTTAAGTGGCTTGCCCAAGGCCACACAGCTAGGTAATTATTTTTTCTTTTTTTGAGTTTTTTTTTATGCAAGGCAAATGGAGTTAAGTGTCTTGCCCAAAGGCCACACAACTAGGTAATTATTAAGTGTCTGAGACTGGATTTGAACCCAGGTACTCCTGACTCCAGGGCTGGTGCTTTATCCACTGTGCCACCTAGCTGCCCCAAAAACATACATTTCAAAATATAAAATATAACCTATACAAGTTGCAGACTACATCAGCTTCTAAAAAATTAAAGTCATGCCCTTTACAAAAGCATATAATGTATTAATAAATTTGTAAGACTTCAGGTATTTTTCTATAGGACTTGTCAATTTAGTTACTTCAAGATTTTAATATTCAAAAATTCACAGTAATGGTGTGTAAATAAACCTTTTCAACAAAATCATTAAATATAAAATGCATTTATATTATTCAGTCACCTATTCATATACCTATTGATAAAGATTATTGCTAAATTCAATCAGAACAATACATACTGTGTATTACACACACACACACACACACACACACACACACACACACACACACAGTTGCTTTTACTTTTTTGACTTTTTTCCCCCTACTCAGCATGGCTAATGATATGAATTCTAACTCCAATTTAAAACATACACACACACATCATATACACATATATATATATATGTATATATATATATATATATATATATATATATATATATATGCACACAACCATCATTTCCCTCCCCCCAAAACTGGGCTCCTTTGAGTTCATATCTACCTTGATGAGTAGATTAAAAAGCCAAGCAAACTAAGCCTAAGGCTAATCAAAACAAGGTGCAATTACGATATTTCCAACCACTGTGGCTGCTCTCACTCTTTTTTTCATGCTGCATTGAAGATAGAATGAGGTGCAGGTGAGAAAAACTCATAACTATTTAAAGTATTAACTTTTATTGTTGGTGTTTGCTGATTATGCACAGTCTTCAGGGACAGATGAGAAAGGGATACTAATAAGTAAGAATCTCTGCAGGATGGCTCATGGGTTTGCATTGCATTATTAGGAACTTTAAGCCTGGCCACTGAACTATTCCCTGTTCTTATAAATGGTAAGGGAGAGTGGAATCCCATATGTCTCATTTTTTTAAAAAAAGCTCAAAAACATCCCAAATTGCTAAATGAGATCAATCCCTTTATGTATCAGGCTAGACAAAACTTGAAGTGAAAACTTACAAGGAGAAAAACCTTGAATTATATGTGGAACAAAGAACAAAAGCCAGAAGCAAAAGAGACAGGGATGTGGAGCTGGTTAGCTGACTGCCATCAATAACTGAGAAATGATGAGATAGAAACTAAATTTTTTTTAAAAAATGAAGGATTCATTAGAGAATGGCGGATGATATAATATAACTGACACAAAAAAGAAAATTGAACAGCATAACTTATAGAATGATGGTTTATTCAAGTTAGTCTTTATTTGCTGTTTATGTAGCTGACTTTTGGTTATAGACCTACTTTGAAAATGCAAGAGCACACACACACATACAAACACATATGCAGAAAATCAAGTGCTTTGAGAACACATCTAGGAACAGTGTTTTCAGTTGAATCCAATGTAGACTCAAATTTATTTTTTTATAAATAATTAGTCAATTAGTGAAGAGAGAGTCAGAGAAACTGAGACTGAGATGGACACAAAGGACCTTTCATCAGAAGACATGAGTTCTGACATGACTTCAGAAACTTGCCAGCTTTGTGATCACAGTCAAATCAATTAAATTTTTAGTCTCAATCTCTTCCTATGTAAAAAAGACTAATAATATTTCCATGAACTACAGTAGTATAGGATTGTTGTGAGTAAAAATATGTATTTTAAGAATGAAATTAATTTTGATTTGCTTTGCAAATCTTAATATGGAGATGTGAAATTTGAAATTTTTTAATTTTATTTTATCTAGAGTAAACTTTGATTTAGTTTGAGCAAAAGAAAGTATACAAAAGTTTGTCAAAGGACAAAAATAACAAGGGGTTAAAGGTTTTAAAATTAAGGAATAACAGTATAAAATGTGAATTAATGCATTATGGATTAAAATCTCTTCAACACCTTTCTCCCCACATTAAGTGAAACTGTCTTTTGTGAGAGTGAAAAGAAGCAGAATGAGCTGTTGTATAAAAGAAAAGAGAGAAAATTGGAGGAGGAGATTGGTCGGTTTATCCCTTGGTTTACCAGTTCCACAGATAAACAATGAAGAAGGGACAATTTCTAGAGTGTTCCAGAATAAAAAAATTTAAAAAGAGATAGAAGAATTGAATTGTGGTGGTAGAAGGAAAAAAACTGAGACAAAGGACCAGTTGAGGAGTCTTTCCTTAAAAGGAATATAACTGAAGAGCATTCCCATAGATCATGTCTATGGTCAGAGGTGTGACATTTTGTCAGTTTAGTCTGTCAGTTTTGTACCTTGGGGTATGTTTTCCTTTCAAGTACTGTGCCTTCCATGAGTAGTGTTCCACTCCTCATAAATAAGAATTCATGAATTCCTAAGTGTCCCTAGAACCTAACTTGACGAAGGGAAAACAAAATCAGAGACTGATGGCATAACAAATCTAGCCTACTCTTAAATTTCATTTTACACTCACCAAATTAGTGAAAATGATAGAGTAAAATAATATTGAAGGAGTTATGAAAAAATAGACAAAATAATACATTTTAATGGAGCTATGAATTGGTCCAATCAGCCTGGAAAACAAATTGAAATTATGCCAAGAAATTGAATAAAATATGCATCTCTTCTAAGTTAGAGATCCAACTGCTAAATCCCCAAAAGATCGAAAACAAAACAGTTCACATATTTAAAAATATTCATACTAGGATTTTTTTAATGTAGTAACAAAGTACTAGAAACAAAGTAGGGAAATGGCTAAGCAAATTATTGTAAATGAATGTAATAAAATATTGTACTATAAGATATAATGCACATGAAGAATTTAGAAAAGCATGGGAAGATTTATATGAATTAGAAAAATAATGCAATAAGAACAAGGAAAACAGTATTTAATTGATGGCAACAGGATAGAATGATAAAATTTCAAAATATAAAAATATTGCATAAAAATTAAAGCCATTTGGGAATAGGATAAAATACATAAATCTCCTTCAGCCTTCATGCTACAAGAGTTGTCCCAAGTAGGATATCATTGTCTCTACAGAATATAAGCTTATATATTACACTATTTGTACTCACTTAAAACCAACCAGTTTATTAACCTGCACAATTAGTCCACCTTTAAGCATAAAAGGACACTGACTCGTTCCTGAAGTACTCATAACTAAACTCATTCAAACAAGATAGACTAAATTATCTATATCTTGGTTTGGGACAATTATTTAAAATTCTCAAAGTATTTTCTCATATATCATCTAATTTGATCTGCACAATCCTAAAAAAGGAAAAATACATCCATGAGGAAATGGCCCAATTTACACAGGTAATAAAGTTGTAGAACTTGGACTAGAAGCTAGCTTTTTCCATCCACTGTCTATTGTATTGAATCCAGATACTAAGACATGCAGGAGAAAAGGAGATGGAAAGGGGAATGTAAAAGGATGTGTATATATTGCTTAGAGAATTACAAAACTCTATCTAAATAATCAGTCACTTTGGGTCGGCTTTCAGAGACTATAGTAATTTTGAACCAATGAACAGTTACATTTACTAATTCAAACTTTTCACTCACGTATAATTGAATGTACCATCAACTCCACCTGAGTTCGAAAAGTTTTCAACTGTCTTCTTTTGGAATGAATATTATTTGGAGGGCAGAACTAAGATGGAGAAGACAAGGCAAGGACTAATGTTTCAAAACAAGTTCTAGAGTGGCAAAATAAAAGAATGGAGTGAAATAATTTTCCAGTCTAAGACAATTTAAAAGTTTGGCAGAAAGGGTCTGTGGCACCTGGTGAAAGATAAGCAGAGTCTACTACAGACCAGTCTACAGGCAGTCTACTACAGGCCAGCACAGTTATAGATCAGGTAAACAAGAGCTATTTCCAAAAATAGCAGAAGGAAAAAAACTGAGTTTTTTGAGCAAAGGTCAACTTTAACATTAACATAGAAGTAAAAGTTGAGAAATAGGCTGGAAAAATTAACAAATAACAAAAAAAAAAGACCCCAACCATAGAAAATTACTATGGTAACACAGAAGATCAAAACACAAACTCAGATAACAAAGTCAAAATTTTTACATCAAGTTTATCTAATAAAAGTCTCAAATATATAAAAGAACTCAGTCAAATTTCTAAGAATAAGAGTCATTCCCAAAGTAATAAATGATCAAAGGTATGAACAGGCAGTTTTCTGACAAAGTAATCCATACTTTAGTATGGATAGTCATGAAAAACTGCTCTAAATAATTATTGATTAAAGAAATGCAAATCAAAACAACTCTGAGGTAACACTATCAGACTGGCTTTCTAAAACAGAAAAGGAAAATGACAAAGTAGGTGGGGAAATTGAGACACCAATGCTCTATTGGTAGAGTTGTGAACTGATTCAACCAGTCTGAAAAACAATTTGAAGGGCAGCTAGATGGCACAGTGATTAGAGCACTGGCCCTGGAGTCAAGAGGACTTGAGTTCAAATCCAGTGTCAGATAATTAGTAATTGCCTAGCTGTGTGACCTTGGGCAAGTCACTTAACTTCATTGCCTTGAATAAATAAAAACATTGTAAAACAGGAAAACAATTTGGAACCATGTCCAAAACTTATAAAATCATGCATACCCTTTGACCCAGCAATAAGAAAATATTATTAAAAATAAAAAAAGGGCAAAGAACCTATGTGTACATAAATATTTACAGTAACTAGTATTGGCAAAGTATTGGAGGGATATCCATCAAATGGGGAATGATTGAATACATTGTGATATATGATTATTGTGTTATAAGAAATTACAACAAGAATACTGTACAGAACATATGGAAAAATTACATAAAGTAATGCAAAGTAAAGTGAATAGAACCAGAATAGTGTACAGTAATAGCAATATTGTTTGATGATCAGCTGTGAATGACTTAGCTGTTTTTAGTAATATAATAATCCAAGACAGTTCTGAAAGATTTGTAATGAAAAATGCTATCCATCTATGGAGAAAGAACTGATAGACTCTGACTTCAGAGTGAAATAATTTTTAAAACTATTTTTCTTGGGATTCTTTTTGTCTGTGTTTTCTTTCACAACTTGAGCAATATGGAAATATGTTTTGCATGACTGAACATGTATAACCTATATCAAATTGCTTTCTCAATGAGGAGGGAGAGAAGGGAGAAAGGGATTTGGAACTCATTTTTTTAACAGTGTTTAAAGATATTTTACATGTAAATCAAATATAATAATGGCTATTATCCAAAGAACAATTCTAATTTTTTATTGTTTTTATTTATTTTTGTTTGTTTTTAAGCCAAGGGAACAGTTCCATTTTCAACTTAAACATTGGTTTTTGGTTTTGGGGGGCATTCTTCTCATAGGAAATTTCCTCAACTTTATTCTCCATCTACACATTATCATTACTTTCTATGGTTCAAAATTCATGTTCAAAAAGTTTTCTTGCTGCCTGCCAATTACCCCCCCCCAGTTACTTTATCATCTCTTAGTTGGGTCATGTAGGCTAGGTAGCTACTTGAGGAACAGCTTTGTTGTGTCATGAGGTTATCAAAACAAGGAGCACAATGGGAAGTAGCTATTCCCCAGGGAATAGTGGAGCAGTGTAAGTTGAGCTGCCACAGCATCCTGTGACCTGTTCATTGCTCTGCGCCCCCTCCCCCAGTCCCTTCTCCACTTAATCTGATCTGAAGTAGAGTGTCCTAAATTCTTGGCAACTTCTGAGAGACCTTTATCGTTTCATGTATCATGGTGGGAGGTTGTGAAGTTTGTATATATGCTCAGAAACTATCACTAATCCTGATGTCCTAATTGAACCTCTTGCTACCTCTTCTATCTTACTTAGGTTTGGAGAAAGAGAAAGAGAAAATATCAAAGCTCTTCATTGCCAGGTTAAGGTTTACTGCCTCTGCAACTAAGCATAGGACCTAGAGTCAGGAAGACCTGAGTTCAAATCCTACCTTGGAAACTTAAACCAGACTCTATGCCTTTAATTACATCACATATAAAATGCAAAAATATTTATAGCACCTACTTTACAGAATTTTAAGTGAGGATCGGAAGAGTTAACATTTGTAAAATAGTTTATGAAACTTAAAGCATTATGCAAAGCTTTACAAAGTGCCTTACAAATATTATTATCTAATCTCATCCTTATAATAACCCTGGGAGGGAATTTTTAAAATATTTTTATGCATCATTTTGATTGTCATTTCTTATAGAACAATAATCATAATACCATATAATCAAATACCACAACATATTCAGGCATTCCCCATTTAATGGCTATCCTTCCAATTCTAAGCCAACACTAAAAAAATCATTATCATTATTGTTATTTTTTTTAAAAAAGATTATAAATCTTTGCTTCATTTTCATCTTTCCTGCCAGCAAAGACCTGCCTATCACTACTTACTCTCCAATCAGTATATCTCTAATCTAGCCAGATCAGAGCATCTTGGGTCATGGGAGTGAAAGGGTTCAATAGAGAAGAATGGGAGATATGCTTAAGAAAATGTCCCTTCTAGCTAATGTGACAGGCAAGTTTTCAAGTCTTGAAGAAGTTGTTGTTTCTCATCCTTTGTGCCTGGAGAGAAAAAAATGACATTATAGAGCAATGTCTTGACTGCGTATGAATTGGATTTTAGTGAGATAGACAACTTTGCTCTAAGTCATCAATGTCCAGTGGCAAGAAAAAAGTCAGGGAATTGTGATGGCCTGGGATGCCTTAGGTTTCTTCGGTATTTTTGATGTCTGACCAAGCTCTAGTCTAAGTGCTCCACAGCATCTGCTTTAGCCACCTTCATGGCAGGTGGAAGAAATTGTTCTCATTTACCCAATTGCTTAAAGTAAACGTCCCTCTAGCCTCAACCTGGTTTAGCCTGTCTGTTCAGATAGTTTTACCAGGGTGTGACTGTTTTACATGATTTCTTGGAGACAAAGTTGAGATTTGGGTGACAGATAAACACCAAAGATTGATGAGTAACCCTGAAAATGGTTTGGCAAGCCCTTACACAAGATGAGCTAGTCCTTCTTCAACCATATATACCATTCTTATATAAGATATAAGAGCAATTTAATAGTGATGTACCTAGGACATGCATGTATGTAGTACTGGATCTAGAGTCAGGAAGTCCTAAGTTCAAATAAATCCTCAGAGAGGTATGATACTTGTGATTTGAGCATGTCACTTATAACTTGTTTGCCCTAGTTACCTCATCTTTAAAAATAATAATAATAATATCATCTCCCTTCCAGGATGATTATATGATTAGATGTTATGGGGCAGCTAGGTGGCACAGTGAATAGAGCACCGGCCCTGAAGGCAGGAGAACCTGGGTTCAAATCCAGCCTCAGACACTTAATAATTACCTAGCTGTGTGGCCTTGGGCAAGCCACTTAACCCCATTTGCTTGCAAGAAAACCTAAAAAATAACCCAAAACTTAAGATATTATAGGAAGATGATGATGATGAAATGGACAGAGACATTTACAAGTATGAAGGATTAATAATTACATATTGGCAAAATCATCAGAGTTGGAGCAAGAGGGTCTGAATTCAGATTCTGACATTGCTATTTCCTGGCTTTATAAACTTGAGCTAGTCAATTTCAGTTTCCTTATTGATAAAATATGATGAAATCGATGCATATTGAATTTTATTGAAGTAGAAGAGACAATTATAAGATCAATTAATGATTAATGGTCTAGTTTGACTAGATTATACAGTATGTAAAGGGTAGTACAAGAGGAAAAGGTAGGTTAGAAGGAAATTATGAAGGACCTTGAATACAGGTAAAGGAGTTTAGATTTTATCCTAAAAGCAAAGAGGAAGCACTAAAAAATTTTACGTAAGGTAATAATACAGTCAGGCTTATGCATTAAGAAGATTACTTGGGTTGTAGAGTGAAGTATTAGGGGAAAGAGAAATTAGAAAAACTCTATATGCCACTTATGGATTACTCAAGTATTCTGAATTCAGGACACCTAAGGTTTTATACTATCTCTTTAGGAACTGTTTTACCTTAGGCAACTCTGGTGTAAGACTTGACAAGGAAAGATGAGCTTGAATCCTAACCCAGATACATGATGTTGGGAAAGTAACTTAAGCTCCCTCATCTTCAGTTTTCTCTTCTATAAAATTGGAAGAATAATAACATAATAATATAGCAGAGTTTGTGTGCTGATGGTGAGGATCAGGTGACATAATAACTGTAAAGTTCATTACAAAACTTAAAATGTTAAATCAACATTAATTTTACTATTACTATTTGATCAAGTCATACATGTGCAATGGATAGAGCTCTGGGTCTAGAATCAGGAAGACCTAAATTCAAATCAAGCTCCAGACTTTTACTAGCTATGTGAGGCTGTCACTAATCACTTAATTTCTGTTTGCCTCAGTTTCCTCAACTATAAAACAAGAATAACATAAGCACCTGACCCCTCAGGATTGTTGTAAAGATCATTACAATTATAATTTTTAAAAGCACCCATAGCAGGCATGATATAAATGCTTTCTTCCCTTCCCAGTAAATGCCTGGGACTCCCCACAGTGTTGTTGTTCATTTGTTTCAGTCATATATGACTTTTTTTGTTTTTTGTTTTTGCAAGGCAATGGGGTTAAATGACTTGTCCAAGATCACACAGTAAGGTAATTATTAAGTGTCGGAGGCTGGATTTGAACTCAGGTCCTCCTGACTCCAGGGTCGGTGCTCTATCCTGTGCAACCTAGCTGCTCCCACATATGACTCTTCATGACTCCAGCTGGGCAAAGCTACTTACCATTTCCTTCTCTAGCTCATTATACTGAGTCCTAGTTCACACACACACACACACACACACACACAAATACATAAAAAACAAACAACAACAATGATAAAAGCTAACATTTACTGCCTAATAAATATTATTTCATTTGATCCTTTACAGCATCCCTGGGAATTAGGGGCTATAATTATCCTCATATAGTTGAGGAAACTGAGGCAAATGGAGATTAAGTGACTTGGCCAGAGCCACACAGCTATTAAAAGGCTCCATTTGAACTTAGGCTTTCCTGACTAGGCTAGTAACCAAAATCTATCTACTGCCTATGTACAAATAAACAAACATATGCACATTCACATAGCATCTCCCAGTGGGAATGTAAACTCATCAGTTAAAGTTGTGTCATTCTTTATGTTTTTATTTTCAGCAATCAACTCAGTCCCTGCTAAGAATATACTTAATAAATGCTCAATTTTTGATTTTTGATTTCTCTACCTCATTTTCTTCTGTAAAAATTAAGGAATTGGTTAAAATGATATCTAGGATTCCTTCCAACTCTAGAATTCCATGCAAACAAAATACTTTGATCTATACTGCTCTGTCAGACCAAAGTGCCAATGTTGGCATCCATCACATTTAATAAGTCTTTTTCACTCTTTTTTGCTCTCCTGCTCTTACTCCATCTTCTGTCCCTTTCCTACCAGTCAGTGAATTGCTTGAGGAATGACAGACCTTATATGAACATAAAAATGGCCATAATATTTATAACAACAAATAAAAAAGGATCACTGAAGAGAAATGTCAGGTTCAGCTTTTATTTGTGCCTAGAATTTAACAATACAAGAAATAATAATATATAAAATCCAGAGCAGAAAAGGGGATCAGAGGTAAATAAAATAGTTGTCAACACTTGAAATCACCATAAAATCAGCGATATGATATTGCCATCTGCTTATTCAAGGTAAATGATGCATTTTGATGCCAAATATGCTAGGTTATCATCAGAAAGCTAAAAAAAAGAGGCTTCACTTTCATTTGATTCTTATATAATTGTTATCTGCTTGGTGCAACAGACAACTAGAAAATGATTATATGCGCTCTGGCAAATCAGTTGCCACAGATCTCATTCACACTGCATATTTAAATGATATCAGACTGACAGTGACTTAGAGTCTCCACAATGAACGTAAAACATAGTTACTGCTTCCACCCACTCCTGTTCTCCTCACTCCTCCTCAGTGTGCACAGGGACAAAGCAGAAGATAAACCATCGAACAGATATAATTTTCCTCCGGACTAGTGATTCTTTTCTGATAAAACTCGTAAGTTCAAAATCAGAGAGAGAAAGTGAATCATGTTTAGAAATTTTACCAGACTAGTCAGAAGTCAACTTCCTAAACCACTTATATTGCCCTCATCCCTGCATTTTTTATCCAAACTTGACGGGGCAGGGAGTTCAACTTTCAGAAAGTACAATATTATATGGGTTTTTTTATTTGTAATTCCCTGATTTGCAAATGAAAATAAGATAATTTTGAATTTGATTTGATTTTGTTCAGAGAAAAAAAAAATTTAAAGTCACCTGTCAATGGCTTATTTTTTAAAGCAATGCATAGTAATATCTTGGGAAAAATATCCCTTATATTATCCAAGTAAGTCAGGTTCAGAATTGGACAGAGAAAAATATTGTATTAATGAGTATACAACAAACTGGGGTGGGGGGAGGAGTTAGGTTCCACCTCCAACTCTGTTCTATATAGTTCAAAACATAAGTATCTATTAAAGAAAAAATCCTTGATGGTAATAATAATTATACTTATTTAACAAAAAATATTGTGTTCTCTCTCTGTCTCCCTGTCTGTCTCTCTCTCATCCTCCTTTCCCTCCCACCCCATCCCCATTAGTAATATGTACTTTATCTATTCTATTATTTAAGAAGGAGCCTGTCTTAGTCACTAATTCTTAGACAGAGCATTGATTTCAGAATTAGAAAGACCTGGTTTAAGTTTCTTCGCCTTTGTCACATACTAGTTTCCATAAACTTTCAGTCAGTATCTACTTGGGGTTGCCCCAAGGCAAATGGGGTTAAGTGGCTTGCCCAAGGCCCCACAGCTAGGTCAATATTAAGTGTCTGAGACCAGATTTGAACCCAGGTACTCCTGACTCCAGGGCTGGTGCTTTATCCACTGCACAACCTAGCCGCCCCTAGTATCTATTTTCAATAGGAAGTTTTCTTGATCCATTTGATTCTAGTACCTTTCTTTTATTGAATATTCAATTTTATCTGTATATAGCTTATTTGTACATAATTGTTTGAAAGCCACCTTCCCATCAGACTGTAAGCTACTTGAGAACAGGAGCTGCCTTTTACCTTTCTTTGTATCTTAGTAGGCACTTTATAAGTGATTATTGAGTGTTTGTGACCCTGAGAAATATAACTTGTAAATTCCTCTCTAGGATTTCCCTACCCTGATAAAATCACAGTTCAGGTATTAGATACTTTACAATCCACATTTCTCCATTCTCTAAACTATGCTTTTGTAGGGACCATAAAAACCTCGAACTAACACTCAGAAAACTCTCCAAGAATCAGAGGTCTCACTTGCAATCTGTTGGGTCACACAAGTGGATCCCACGTTCCCTACACCTGTAGAGGAATGCAAGTGCTTTCCCTCCTGGTTTCAGATTTTCCCACCCTTATGTCATGAAGCTGAGAGGAAAACAACAGCACAACATCCTTTGGCTCCATCGAGGAGAAAGTCTATAATCAGCATAGTTATAGACAAGTCTCACCACCTCAAAGCAGTGAAGATCAAAGATGACATTGTAAGGAGCAGAGAGGTTCCAGGAGCAGCAGCAGCAGCAGTAAACTATTATAAGTAATGGGAGTGGGAATGAGAGAAAGAGACAGATACACACACACACACACACACACACACACAGAGAGAGAGAGAGAGAGAGAGAGAGAGAGAGAGAGAGAGAGAGAGAGAGAGAGAGAGAGAGAGAGAGAGAGAGAGAGGGGGAGATGGAGGATGACAGAGGCAAAGGAACAGAGAGAGACAAAGAAGCAAAATGAGAGACAGAAAGATGGAGAGGGAAGTATTGTAAATATCCTTATTGATCTTATGGGGAGAGAAAGTGGATCTCCTTTGTGTCATGAAAATCCACTGTGGGACATAGCTGATCTTTCAATCTTTATTATTCCATGAAGACCTAACTCATAGCAGGCCACATTAATCTCTCTTTTATCTAAATTCTCTCTCTTTGGGGGGGGGGGGGTTGTAGAATTTAGAGAAAAGGAAACAAACTGGGGCCAGAAAATTCAAGAATAGCAATTAATAACAAAAAATAGCATATGGTTAACATGGTCTAATGTAAAAAATTCTGGACTTGGAATCAGAAGGTCTGAGTTGAATCTCAGGTTGAATATTAACTATCTTTGTGACAATAGGCAGGTCATATAAACTTACTAATCTCAGTGTCCTTATCTGTAAAAAGGATCATTTTATAGACTAATAACACATACACTGATTGCTCACATAGTTTGTAGGAAAACAACTATTATTGCCATGTAAGAAAAGTACAGTGTAAATATTATCATTATTATTATCATCATCAATATATCATTCAATCTTTACAACAGTCCTAATAAAGTAGGTGATAGAATCAATGCCCTCACTTTATCAATGAGAAAATTGTATCCTAAAGACATTGCTCAGTCACACAACTGCTAAGTAGCAGAGTGAAAGCTTGAGCCCAGATCTTCTGAATATAAATCAAGTCTCTTTCCATATTCAATACTGCCTAAGTCAGATACCTAAGATTATACTATATGTCATCAACTTAGCAGTTAACAGGAAGTATATTTAGAAACACAAATCAAAGTCAAGAAAAAACGATGGATCAAAAAATAGGGGGTAGGCAAGTCACATTCATGCAAAACATATATATACTGACATTAAGAAACAAGCATACAGGGGTGGCTAGGTGGCACAGTGGATAGAGCACTGGCCTTGGAGTCAGGAGTACCTGAGTTCAAATCCGACCTCAGACATTTAATAATTACCTAGCCGTGAGGCCTTGGGCAAGCCACTTAACCCCATTGCCTTGAAAAATCTAAAAAAAAAACCCCAAGCATACAGACAAATATGAACCAGGACACATGCACCAATGAAGAGTGGTTAAAAGTCTAGATAATCAGAAAACATAATGATGGGGTTCTCTCCCTATTAATGAGACCCCCCAACATTCTGATCTGCTCTACTTCTGATGAAGCCTCAAATTTCTGATCTGTGTCATCGATAATTTTTTTTATTAAAACTTAGAATCCTAGCTATGACTTAATTACAGGCTCTACTAATTATAGGCTCTACTATCCCTACCTCTTCCCAAGACCCCTCGACCATCCCTGCCCCTGTCCAAGACCTTTCTTCTAGTTGCCTTTTATTAGTACCCTCTACTCTTGACCTGCTTAAGGTTATCTTTGTTCTTTACTTTTTACATGAAGATTTGGGTCTGCCTACAGGGACTTATTTATTACCAGAACCTGGCATGCCTTGGAGTAATTAATTATAACTAAATTGTCTCTTGGGGATGCCATCCTACTCCTGGGACAATTTTTTGACAACCAGAGTTACCTTCAATGAACATTTATTTCTCTCTCTACTTCCTTTTGCTCCACTCTGTATAAATGAATATGTGTCAGATTTCTTATTGATAGAGTATCTCCCAATTCCCAATCCACTGTGCCATCATAGTGCCCAATAAAATACTTACCTAGCTGGGAGTAAATTCTTTCTCAGATACCTTATGCCAAACCCTAACATTTATTGGTGTGAACCTCATCAAGAAGAACCATAGCAATTAAATGGATAAGAGAAAAAATATATAAGATACCGAGGACTAAGGTACAAAGAAAACTTTCTTGCCTTTCTAGACCTAATTTCAAGTTGAACAGGAACTAATTTAGCCTTGCTATGGATAGCACAAAGTCAGAACTCAAGAACAGATAATTGAGTACAACTGACCCGAAAATAGAATGTGGATGTGGCGCCAAAGTATGGTACCATATCTAACAGCATGAATCATTTTCATACAATCAGTCTAATAGTCTAGGAGTATAATACAAATGAAAGTCAATTGGAAGATGATATGGTACCTTGGAACAATTACTAGATTTGAAGCTAGAGAAACTTAGTTAAATTCTTTATGCTTGCTTTCTATTGGACATTGGGCAGGTTCTTAATCACTAATCTGTCAAATAAGAAGATTGAACTAAATGGCATTTAAGAAAACTTCTAGCTCTAAATCACACTTATGGAAAAAATTGTTTAATTTAAATAGTCTAACTGTAAAAGGTAACTAGAGAAAGAATAATTCCAAAACCAAGCTAAAATGCCTCTGATCTCTTCTAACATAGTAGATCCTCCTGGTTGATGCCTGCATCATAAAAGAGCTAATGATAACCCCTGGAGCTAAAAACTAAAAGGTCAACAACAGTTTTTCCTATTGGGAACAAAGTACATTACAGCTGACACCAGAAACTGGCAGCAGAAAACAATATGAAAATATCCTTAGCTCTGCAGTTTTGCATGGCTTGAGTTGACCTGGCTTGAGTTCCCTGCCTATGTAAGTGTTTAGCCACACATAATTACTGGTCACATGTATTTACTATACTTGCCCCATCATTCAACAGAGGTATGGTAACCTATGAGACCATATGCATCTTATGTGAATAGAAGAAACATTATTTTTTGCTCTCACTTGGCTTCATATTCTTACATTTCTTTCGCTTTAAATTAATGGGTCCTTTGGTTAACCTAGTAAAACTAAAATCTACTGTTTTGCATGAACATTTATGTACAAGGTATTTCAAAACTAAGGTAATTTTGTGGGTGAGGGGGTGCTGAATATAATTCTATCACAATATACCTTATCTCCTCCAAAGAATAAGCTTCTTGTGGGCAGTAACTGTGTATTGCACTGTCTAGATTGAAGACATAAAAAGCAATCCTGTAAATTACTGTTAATACAGACCCTTTGTTATATGAAAATACTATTGGCCTTTTATAAAACTTATATTTTTCAAAAAAATATAAATTCTAAACCATAAAAGAAAAAATTTATCTTGTATCTCTCTAAAATTTTTCAATGTGCCTAAAATATTTTATATATTTAAAATAAAATTTTCAGATCAATGCATTTTGATTTATTATTCTTCTAATTTTGAATTTTATCAATTAAAAATCTTCCCAAACTTCACAAAAAATTAAAGTACATCACAAATATTAAAGTAATATGTAAGCTAACAATTGTTATAATATTTTAACATTTAAAGACATTTTAACATTTATTTACTTACCTTTTAAGAGCTTAAACTTGAGTGACATGAACTGATTAAGTGTAATATTTAAGATTTTCAATTGTTCTTTTCAAAGTAAACATTCAAACTATTAGAAATTGTCATGAATTTTAATACTAAAAAGAATAATTAATTTCTGTAAATGCTCATAGCCAAAGTAAAGAATTAGATAATCAGTGAAGTTATATCAAATTATTAAGTATAGAACCAAGATAACATATATTCTCTGTGGGTTCATTTTTTATTAGAAAAAGAAAAGTTTAGCTCTCTTTTCTCTATTTTAATTCAGATGAAGGGCAATGTAAGAAAACCCTAAGAAAAAAATCTAAAATTCATAAACTTGTGGCAAAATAATTAGGCTTTAATGACCCTCCCCCATATTAGCAGTAGAAAAGACTGAAAGTGGTTCTTAGGAAGGTAATGCCCATTCAGTAGTCTTAATTGTGCCTTGCTTTAAAGGTTATCTGTACATATACATGCATACATATGGACTTTACATATCTACCAACTTCTTGAGTCTACCAGTTGAAAGAAGTAGCTGACATCTTTGAATCTTTTAAAATTAAGAATACTTTCTGCCATACTTAGTATGTACCAGAACAAACTTTACCAATTGTCTCCACTTTTATTTACAGAAATAAAAAATTAATATTACCAAATAATAATTAACACTTATTTATGATCCCTTTGACTTTAAAAAAGATTTCCTTTTGCTCCACTTTACCTCCATCCTCTACATTTCTTCAATCTATTTCCAAAGAAAAATTTGTAAATTTAAGAGTAATATGGACATTTGTCTTTGTTATGCTGGCAGAAGTTAATTCCCTCATCCTCTGCAACAACTTCTAGAATTTCTAATGCCTTATTGAGACTTATATGAACTTCAGTGCAGTTTATATGACCCAATGCTACTAGGGGAGGGGTACAAATAGAGATGATTGGAATTCAAAAGTTTTGTATATTCCCCTTTTCCAACTCCAATATTTCTAATGTGTTTTAGGCACAAATCTGCCAAAAATCATCAATTTAGATTGTTCTAATCTAAGAATTTCTCTTTAGAGGAGGGTCTGAAGATAACGTCTCCTTTTGATTATAAAATAATATTTAAAACAAGATATTCTGGAGTCATGGTTAAAATATTCCTGAATAATAATTAAAATTCCATAATGGAATTTCTGTATCTCTCCCTACCACCACCACAAGATAATTTTCTCAGGGACTTTTTCCCATCCTCAAGAATCCTAGTATCCTGAGTTTGAAGGTCTCTCTCCTGACCCATAAATTGATTTGCTTTAAAAAAAATGAATGTGATGACACATGGAATCTCTTGTGCTTTTTATCCAGGGACAGGTTAGTGACTCAGAGGCCAAGATTATATGAGTTAACTGCCTTATTGTAATTAAAGGAAGAAGTGGATGAAACTCAGAAACACAGCTACAAATAAGTACTCTCTTCACTGGACAATGATTTCAACAGTATAATAGGACAACATGGCCAAACTTCCTAATACGAGTTTCGGGAGGCTAAGGATTAACACCTACAATCCTTTTCATTTTGACTTTCTAACATCCTTCATTCCTATCTCTCTACCCTACCTCACTCAATCCCATCATATTGACCTCCCTTATAGTTTAGAAGTGACTGAAGAGGCACTAGATCCCCTGAAAAGGGGAGGGTGAATCTGATATTTGTCAATGGTATTTCAGCTACAATAGCAAAGGCCCTTGTTCCTTTTGTTTCTCTCCCCCCACTGTAGTAGGGTATGCATTCTACTTAAATTTCCTCTAGATATCCTGGGAAAAAAAACCTCTTGACCAAAGACTTAAAGAAGTTACTAGAAGTCACATGAAAAATGATTTGTTTTAGATTGTGAAGAATCAAATTGAGACAATTCTGGATTTTCTTTTGGTAGATAACATCTTTAAGTTTAATAAAGGAAGACAGCAATAATTTTTACCCTACCACATGAATAACCCTCCTGTTTTAAGTAAACATTCTCATTGAGTAAGCTAACAACACAACTTAATTTAGGAAATACTTTTTGAATAAGGGAGTCTTTTTTAGAGAAATCCACAAAGATTTCTACCCATTACTTTACTAAGTAAACCAAGGGCTTAATTTTGCTTCTCTTGTATCTTCATACATTTCCATTATACGGAAATACCTAGAAAACTTTTAGAGAAATATTAAACTAGTCTTTTGCATTAACTATGTTATTTAGTTTTACACCATATGTATTTTAAAAGGCCAAGTGATAGATGTGGGAAAGGAAAAACAAAATCAGTGTTATAGAGTTCTGGGCCTGGACTCAGAAAGATCCCAATTCAAATCCAACTTCAGACAATTACTATAGCTCTATGACTCTGGGCAAGTCACTTAACACTGTTTGTCTCATTTTCCTCATGGATAATATGAGCTAGAGAAGGAAATGGCAAACCAATTCAATATCTTTACCAAGAAAACACCAAATGGGGTCATAAAGAGTCAGATATGACTGGAAAAAAAACTGAACAGAAACAAAAAAAGAGGGCTCTTCTTTTCCTACTACTTCTTTTCTTTATACTAATAGAGCAAGTCATAGAATCATAGAAAATTTGAAACAAGAGAGAATTCCAACCTATTATGAATTATCAACTCAACCAACCATCATTTATTAAGTACTTCTATGTATCAGAAACTATTCTAGATGATCAGGAGGGAAAGGTAATGCAAACCTCACTCACAAAATTGTATATTTTATGCAATAATCCTGACAGAGCTGTTGAAATACTTCTGATGACAAAGAACTCACTACTACAACCTATTTCATTGCTTGTCAGTTCTAATTGTTATAGAGCACTTCTTTAGTTGAGATTTTCTACTGAAAACAAAGGACATCTAAAATCAATATATCTAAAGACAATTTACCTCAAAATCCAAGGTCTATTGTAAGTTATTCATTCACTTAATTTCATAACATATATTCCCATATTGTTCCTCCTTTCCAAGATTTAATAGATTATAATCTTTAAGGTAGGACTATGTCATTTTTCTCATTTTTAAAAAAATCTATAAAATTTAGCATGGCAAGAACTTAGAAATTCTGTTGAGATATATCATAAAATTGGGATTTTAGCATTTGAAGAAACTTCAGAGGTCATCTAGTCCAAATCATTCCTTTTTTAAAAATTTTTTAAGGCAAAGGGGTTAAGAGTGACTTGCCCAGGGTCACACAGCTAGGCAATTTTTAAATGTCTGAGGCCACATTTGAACTCAGGTCCTCCTGACTCCAGGGCCAGTATTCTATCCACTGTGTCACCTAGCTGCCCTGAAACCATTCTTTAAAAAAAAATATCCTCAAGCATGCTACATTTCCCCATATAAAAGACAAATCCTTTTTCGGAAAATTTGGGGTTTAAAAATTGGGAGCATCTTATACAGTGGTTGTAGATTTTTTTACTGGCATTTACCACTTTTTTGTGCTTGTTCTCTTTGCATTCATTGTTTTGCATTTATTACTGTTATATTTGGTTACATTTTTGTCACCTTCTGCCCAGAAATAGCTCAGAAAAGATTTCCATACAGTATTGAATTCAAGTTCAAAGTAATCCAGTTTGCAAAAGTGAATGGAAATCGTGCTGTTGAATCTCTGTTTGGTATTCCTGCTACTGGAGAATATGATGGGAGACTGGCTAGGGGAAGAAGAAACCCTACTAAAAATGCCCCAGCAGAAGGAGGACATGACAGCCAAGTCAGTGCCCTGAGTTAGGGAATTGAAGATATGGATTGTAAAACAAGGGGAGATTAGAATTCCTGTGTCCACAAAGAAAGTTCAACAAGGGGCAAGAAGAATTGTTGATGAAAAAGAAGTGACTGATTTCAAAGGACACAATTGGTACTTCAGGTTCATGAAATGGAATGAACTAAACATGCATCCATGCAGCAGACTGGCCCAAAAGATGCCTGAAACCTATGAGCAGAAGGCCTTAAATTTCATGATAAATACAACTTGAGTTCAATAACTTTATATAATACTTTTTTTTCAAATTCCGGGTCCTCAAATTAAAGTGCATCTCATACATGGGGAAATACAGTACTAGACAAACTGTTATCTAGCCTTACTTAAGGAGACAAGCGATAAAGGGAATCTCACTGTCCCTCTTGGAAGGCCATTTTATTTTTAGACAATTCAAGAAATTCCTTCTTCTGCTTCCTAGAACCATAGAAACATTGTGTCCATGTTTTATTGATCTATGGTAGCAATATACTTTTACAAGTCCTTGGAGATTCTCTAATATGTATTAGGTTACATATGCCAGGAAAAAATTCTCTTATGTTTTTAAAGTAGTTAGGTGACAATGGATAAAGCACTGGATCTGTAAGGAAAATCCAACTTGAAATCCAACCTTAGACACAAAACAGCTGTGTGACCCTGGACAAGTTATGGGACCCTATTTGCCTCAGTTTCCTCATCTGTAAAATGAACTGCACAAGGAAATGATAAGCCACTCCAGCATCTTTGCCAAGAAAACCCCCAAATAGGATCCCCAAAAGCTAGACAAAACTAAAATAACTGACCCACAGTCATTGTTCATTTAGCAAAAAACTAGCTTCTTGATAGAGAGGAGTAATAGTCACCATTGCCTTTCTCTTCTTCTGCTTAATCTTCTCAGTCCTAACTTTTCTCCTTCATTCTTCTCCCTGAAAAGCTAAAAACAGAATCTGAACTGGAGATTGTTCTCCTTCAAATTATCCTCAATTTCTCTCAAATTTATCAAACATAATTGGTGACCTTCTTTACAAAGGAAAACCTTCCATATTACCCTCACAACAGCCTTCTCCTCTTTCATTCTTAGATCAAATTCTGTTGCCTTTTCTCATTCTTTCTTTTCCAGTTTACTCCCAAAGTATATATAGAAGTTCCCTTGCATAGAATCAAATGGTATTATAAAAAGCAATATATACTTCTTAAATGCATTTGTTTTGATACTTAGTAATTTAATATTTTACAGTATTTCCTATTTGACAAATAATTGCTAACTATTGCCAGGGAATATTTTAAGTTTCTTAAAGTTGACAGCCATTACTTAGCATTAGCACTTTTGATACTTTTTTTCTTTTTTTTTGTTTTTTTAGTTTTTACAAGGCAGTGGGGTTAAGACTTGCCTATAGTCATACAGCCAGGTACTTATTAAGCATTTGAGATTACATTTGAACTCAGGTCCTCCTGATTCCACGGCTAGTTTTCTATCCACTGCGTCATCTAACTGCTCTATTTTTGATACTTTTATATATATATATATATATATATATTATATATATATATATATGTATGTATGTATGTATGTATGTATGTACTGTAACAGTCATTCGACAAATACTTTTTTAAATCAACTGAATTAAAGTCCAAAGGAAACTATTTGAAGTGAGTTGTTTTTAAACTACACTTAGTTAATACATTTAATATATTACATATAAGCTACACTCACTGGACAAATATAAAGAAAAATAGTACCATCTGGTAAAATAAAATTCTTAACCTTCTGGGGGGAAACATAGCATCTTCTCTAAGCTTAATCACTCCATACTCACTATCACTATTGAGCCAACTCTCCACAGGATAGTGACTTCTATTCCTTTTGAGATTCTAAGGTGTCAAACAATTTTAGTGAAGATCTGAGCCCCCACTGGAGTAGCTTCCATGATTAATCTTTACAAAACAGATTTATTGAGAAGATTTAGATTTTACAAGAATATTTAGTACAAAATAAACCCCTGAAATTGATCTGCTGCATTCTTGTCTTGTTCACTCAAGGTACAGGGAGTAAATAAGCCTG